>NW_017308293.1:4686-5588 GCF_000935625.1 Nanorana parkeri | reverse complement strand
CAGAATAAATTTATTTAAAACGATTAAAATGCACTTACAATTAAAATAAGGCAATTGCGTATGGATTGTCTCCACTGGAGCTCCTGTCTCTATGATTGTAATGCTCGCATAGATCCGCCCACCTGATGCATTTCGTCACTATTGACTTCCTCTGAGGCGACGGTCTGCATACAAGCATTACAAACTCCTTTCCTTTTTTTAGGATATTCAATGGATACATGACATAAATTAATTCCAGTCCTGAACAAACTGAATCCAATATATCTATATATAAAATTGGCAACAAAAGTTAAAATATGTGGAGGCGCATGCGCGCAGGGATCTAAGATGGCCGCGTTTTAGATCACCTTCGCTCCACCCGGGCAATCTCCCTCTGCTACCGTTCTCCCACCGGCACCAGTAGCTCACCCTTGCTTACCGGGAGTCAGACATGGACCTCCGGCACCCATTCACCTGATGGGGAAAACGGACAAACCCCAGCAAACCCGAAAATCGGAGCGCACTGTGGAGACCGCGAGGCGGCCTTCCAAAATGGCGCCCGATCCACTCTCCACCTCGGATGAGGACAGTCGGCACTCGGTAGGTGACGGCCCGGTGTCACAAGTGGACCCATGGCCCTGCACCCCGCTAGCTCTCCGCTCCCAGGATCCTGAAGGGGACTCGCAGATGCTCGCCCGCTTCCGCGGCATAGTCCGGGAAGAAATCTCGGCGGCCTCCCGCAAGCTCTCCACCGACCTGCTCCGCGAGATTAGAGATGTAGGCCGCAGAACCACCGCCATCGAGCATCGCATTGATGATGCCACCTTAGTCTTGGACGACCACGAACGGGAGAATTGGTGGCACTCCGGGACGAACTGGAGAAGCTCAAGGACAAACAGGAGGACTCTGAAAATAGGGCCCGT
>NW_017308293.1:2407-3080 GCF_000935625.1 Nanorana parkeri | reverse complement strand
TGGATCCCGGGAGCCCTCTTTAGGCACTTTTGCCTGGAGTGGCCCACTACCTCTCTCCCGGCATCCATTTCCCAGTTTTGTTACCTACTACCTACTATGGACATGACTCTTTTGCTCTAACTGTTCCCTGTAATTGTGGGTCACTTTTAGGCATGTGGTATACCTGAGCCCCAGATATGTCCGGGTGATGTACACCAGTCCACTGCACTCCAAGACCCGGTCGGTATGATCTATCTTTATCCTATTAGTGTACTCTGTTTTGATAACAACTATGTTGAGACTTTGTTTCCAGGTTTACCCCATGCCTCTTATGTCGATGCCTGCGTAATGGATCCCGGGAGCTATTGTTTTGGCAGTGCCTCCTTTGCACCACCCTACTCCCTCTCCCGGTATCCATTCCGTGGTGTACTCTAAGCTGTCGTTGTATGCATTACTGCCCCCACCGCCCCGGGCACTTGCTTGTCACCTCGGTCTTCCTGCCTTGTTTGAGCTTGGGGAGGGCCGAAATGGCGACCAATGTCCTATCCTTCTTTCCCCCTCCTCCTTACCATATCTTCTGCATGGTGCCCATCTAGCTCCTGATTAGGGAATTCCCTGCCAGGGTGGTTCCCTGTGCCTCCTTCCTGGTTCTGTGTACCGGTAGTCTCCGGCCTTGAACCCTTGTATAGTGTAC
>NW_017308293.1:0-460 GCF_000935625.1 Nanorana parkeri | reverse complement strand
TGTTCCGGACCCTGCCGATTCCCATCCCTGGCCATATCTTCTGCATTCTCCAACGCAGGATACTCGCTTTCATCTGGGGCAACTCCCGTCCCCGACTCAACCGAAAACTGCTATATCGCCCCAAGCTCTGTGGCGGTCTGGCAGTTCCTGATCTTCGCACGTACTATACGGCTGCCACCATTGCCCCCCTAGCCCTCTTACACTCAACAACTGAGCTCCCGCTTTGGGCATGTTTGGACATGGTGGACTGTCATCCCCTGCCCCTCACGTCCCTGCTATGGCTATCCCAGACCGATCGCCTTTCTACTTTCAGCCCAATCCTTAAACACTCCCTGAAGGTGTGGGACGGAGTTCGGTACTCCGGCAACCTGATGTCGCCTCATCTCCCTTTATACCCTGGCTCAACTCTACATTATTCTCCCCTGGTGTCAGTGACCCTCACTCGTTCGCTTGGTGGTCT
>NW_017308292.1:231998-233349 GCF_000935625.1 Nanorana parkeri | reverse complement strand
AGGTTGAGGGATAAATATTACACCACTGGAACATACTATATGCTACCACTTAGGGAGTTAGAATCACAAGACTAACAGAACTGGGTAGCAGGGCAGAGAATAATATATACATTATATATTAAAATACAATATCTGTTACACTGAGTGCAGAGCTCATGCTGCGTGGTGACTTGCAGTACTGTGTGCACAGAGCTCATGGTGACTGGATGTGATAGGGAGGTGAATGAATACAGAATGAGAACTACTGAGCAGGGAATAAACAAATATTCATAAAACTTGAATCATTCACCTTACTTCCACCATTCTAATGCTATTTGATAAGACAATGTGTTACCTTTGATCCAGGAGAATGGAGGATTGTGAGCAGACCATGCTGCTGAGACCAGAAACAGGAAGTGAGAGGTGAATGTTCATCCTCTAGCTCCAGCTAAGCCGAGCTCCTCCCACAGATCTGCTATACTCTGTCTTCAGTCTATGCTGCTCATGCACTTTGCTGAATGTGCACCCAGGGTTGATTCTACATTTTAAGAGATTGTCTGAAGGCACAGAAATTTGATCTCTACCCCCCAACCGCACACAGTAAAAAAGAGTATAAAAGGAAATGAAAAACATATTTTTACATGTACTGTATGTAAGTGATGGGGGATGCATTTTTGATATCTCTCTCTCTCATATATTTATATACTCTATCTATCTATCTATCTATCTATCTATCTATCTATCTATCTATCTATCTATCTATAACTTCCATCATTATACATCCTACATCCCTCATGAATGTGAGTGATGATTAACACACACACACACAGACACACACAGACACACTCACACACACACTGCAGACAACGTTTCTGCCATGGTTGTGTCATTGCAGATATGTGAAACTGATGCCAATTTCAAAACTTTAAAAATAAGAACATTGCAAACTAGATTAAAATGACAGGAAGTCTCTTTGACATGTATTCAGAATATTTTGCTATTTTATAGCGATTTTTTTTTCTTTTTTTTAAACAGTACATTCCAAGTCATATTTACAAACATTTCTGAAAAAATATATGTCTAAATGCCTTTTTTAGATGTTAAAAAATGATTGGAAAATGTATTTTAAAAATATATTTTAAAAAATGTCTTTGAAAAATACATTTTAATTTCATTTTTGGAATGCATTTCCACATATATTTAAAAATATATGCTGAAATGTCTTTTTTTACATGTTAAAAAATCTTAAAAATATATTTTCAAAATATATTTTCAAATATATGTCTTTGAAAAATAAATTTTAACCTCTTGCCGTCCGCCCGTAGTAGAAAAACGGACGGACGGCACTGCTGCATCTGTGGGTTGCCGTCTC
>NW_017308292.1:223520-228708 GCF_000935625.1 Nanorana parkeri | reverse complement strand
AAAAACGTGTGAACTTGCTCATGCACATGCGCAGATGCCTGGAGCACATCCGAACACAGCAGTGGAGTGTGAGTACCTTATTTTTGAATACTGAATTATTAGCAGTTTGTAGATGTTATGTAGGTTTTTGGTATGCACATAACCATAGATATAACATATGTATCATATGAATGATTTGTACATGTTTGCCAGTGGTAGAAATATGTTTCTAGCACTTGTCTTTTTCAGTTAGAGCGGCGTGTTGTCTATAGCGCGTATTACACGCCACGCGCGTACGTAAATGCATAAATACGCGCCATCCCCGCGCGAAACGCTGCATTCATGCGCGTGAAACTTTTGTAACTATGGTTTGGCGTGTAAAAGCGCGCACGCAACCCGCGCGTGTGCGTGTTGAGCTTCGTAAATCAGCCCCAAAGTCTGTACTATATACATATGAGTCTATTGACTAAACTGTTAGAAGGTTGAGGGATAAATATTACACCACTGGAACATACTATATGCTACCACTTAGGGAGTTAGAATCACAAGACTAACAGAACTGGGTAGCAGGGCAGAGAATAATATATACATTATATATTAAAATACAATATCTGTTACACTGAGTGCAGAGCTCATGCTGCGTGGTGACTTGCAGTACTGTGTGCACAGAGCTCATGGTGACTGGATGTGATAGGGAGGTGAATGAATACAGAATGAGAACTACTGAGCAGGGAATAAACAAATATTCATAAAACTTGAATCATTCACCTTACTTCCACCATTCTAATGCTATTTGATAAGACAATGTGTTACCTTTGATCCAGGAGAATGGAGGATTGTGAGCAGACCATGCTGCTGAGACCAGAAACAGGAAGTGAGAGGTGAATGTTCATCCTCTAGCTCCAGCTAAGCCGAGCTCCTCCCACAGATCTGCTATACTCTGTCTTCAGTCTATGCTGCTCATGCACTTTGCTGAATGTGCACCCAGGGTTGATTCTACATTTTAAGAGATTGTCTGAAGGCACAGAAATTTGATCTCTACCCCCCAACCGCACACAGTAAAAAAGAGTATAAAAGGAAATGAAAAACATATTTTTACATGTACTGTATGTAAGTGATGGGGGATGCATTTTTGATATCTCTCTCTCTCATATATTTATATACTCTATCTATCTATCTATCTATCTATCTATCTATCTATCTATCTATCTATCTATCTATAACTTCCATCATTATACATCCTACATCCCTCATGAATGTGAGTGATGATTAACACACACACACACAGACACACACAGACACACTCACACACACACTGCAGACAACGTTTCTGCCATGGTTGTGTCATTGCAGATATGTGAAACTGATGCCAATTTCAAAACTTTAAAAATAAGAACATTGCAAACTAGATTAAAATGACAGGAAGTCTCTTTGACATGTATTCAGAATATTTTGCTATTTTATAGCGATTTTTTTTTCTTTTTTTTAAACAGTACATTCCAAGTCATATTTACAAACATTTCTGAAAAAATATATGTCTAAATGCCTTTTTTAGATGTTAAAAAATGATTGGAAAATGTATTTTAAAAATATATTTTAAAAAATGTCTTTGAAAAATACATTTTAATTTCATTTTTGGAATGCATTTCCACATATATTTAAAAATATATGCTGAAATGTCTTTTTTTACATGTTAAAAAATCTTAAAAATATATTTTCAAAATATATTTTAATTACAAATATGCTTAAACACATACTCTTCTGGCAAAGATACATCGATGACGTGCTGGTAATCTGGACGGGTACAAGGTCGGAACTGACAACATTTAAGGAAACTATAGAGAACAACACATTTAATCTAAAGTTCACGATGGAAGCAAGCCAAGAGAAAATCACCTTTCTAGATGTAACTATATACATTGGCAAAAATAACATACTAGCCACGAAACTCTTCAGAAAAGAGACAGCTGGAAATATATTACTACATGCCAAAAGTGCACACCCAAGGTTTCTGAAAAACAATATACCCTATTGCCAATACATCAGACTGAGACGGAACTGTTCAAACAATTTGGATTTCGAAAAAGAAGCAAAACTTCTACAAGGAAGGCTAAGTGAGAGAGGATATAGCGGAAAAATCCTAAGAAAAGCATACAAAAGAGCAAAAACCCAGAATAGGCAAAATTTACTGTTCAGAAAGAAAGAAAATAAGGAGCAAAAAGGACAAACCACAAAAGTAATAACAAAATTCTCAAGACACCAGGGGCAATTAAGAAAAATCCTTCAAAAACATTGGCATCTCATAGAAGACAGAAAAGTACGTAAATTTATAAAAGAAACACCAGAAATAATATTTAAGAAAACAGCATCACTGCGAAACACCCTCACACAGAGCTTTTACCAAATAGAGGGAATGAGAAAAAAGTGTGGCGAGAGAGGATTTCAGAAATGTGGAGCATGTAATTACTGTCCATACTTTATGGAAGGAAACAGCATCCCTCTTCCCAATGGAAAAACCTGGATATTAAAACATACAATAAATTGCCAAACAAGCAATGTGATTTATCTTATGAAATGTAAATGCGAAGCATACTATATAGGGAAAACGAAAAGACCAGTATGGAAACTAGTAAAAGACCACATCTACCTCACAAAAAATGGTAAACTAACGACCTCAGTAAGCAGGCACATAGGTCTGTATAACAATTTTGACATTGGCTGCCTGAACTTCTACATTTTGGATCACCTGCATCCACTCGAACGAGGAGGGGATACGGATCAAAAACTTCTACAACTGGAAACAAAATGGATCTTTAACTTAAAAGCTAACAAACCCCCGGGTCTCAATGAAATAATTAGTTACAAACCTTTTCTTAAGAATTGAAAATACCCAAATAAAATAATAATATTGAAAAAATAAAAAGAAATCAATAGGGGCAAACGGAAAAATCAATAAAACAATCCCTCAGAATGGAAGGATGCAGATGGATCCAAATGTAGAAGAATCATAGAGATGCTCAAAATGAAGGGGCAAAAACTAAGCAAAAAGCAGAATAAAAAGGGTCACAGACTAAAACTAGAAGCATCCTCAGGCACTATCCAATATAAAAAGATCGGAGTCTGAACAAAAACAGATAGAGAGATGTATAGATATATATGGGCATATATATGTATAACTGTATTTGTCTACACATGGCAGACATATCCAAGCATCTTTAAGTTAATATCTAAGTTCAAAACATAAGGGGAAACAAAATCTATCAAAATACAGACATGGACAATAAATAACTGGAATATCGGCTAGAATGTAGAAATATGCCCATTTCATAAATACACACTGAGCCAAGAAGGCATACATAGTTCAAAGACAAAACAATTATAAGTATACAATTAGAAAGATAACGTATAACAAACATGATTTAAGACAAAATGAAAAACTTGTGATAAATATATATATGACTAAAAGAGAAGAGAACTAAATTAATATGACGGATGTGTCAGATATATGCATTGTGAAACTGATCAGGAAAATAGGAGGGAGAGAAGGGAGTAAAAAAGAAAAAGGGGGAAAAAATCTAGATCAGATGCAACAAGAGATTGTAAAGATATAGATATATGGAGACACTTGTTTTTTGCTGATATATGTAAATAAGAATATGTATACGAAAAATATGAAGGTATTAAGGATGTAAAAATATATATGTCTGCTAAATCATGAAACTACATGAATGTATGGAAGTATAGAGGCTATGTAGAAAAGAAATATTCATCAATGCAATAGTAATGTATATATATATAAAAACATAAGTCTGGGAGGGAACACACTACAGGAGATGTATACATGTTCGTGGTGTGTTTATAAGGTTAGTAAATCAACCCCATTGTATTGACTCACTACGGCCCAAAAGGTTTATTATACCAGTTGATGTGATTTTCGAAGGTAAGGGAACGTTGGGGCACAATGGATTTTTTCTTTTTATGTGATATGGATTCACATAAGCACTAAATATTCTAAGTAGGCTTATGGGCTAAGGAGTGAAAGATTTATTCAATAATTAAAATACATTTATAGAGCCAATGTATTGTGGCTATGCACAAGTAATTATAAATATCTGAAAGATAAAGGGTTGGGGCACACCATATGAAAAATAGTTTAAACACGTGGAACACGGGGTATAAATACTGATGAATGGAAAGAGGGGGGTTAATGAACACCTAAACATCACAGATGATCAATTTAACTTTGTAATTAAGATACTTATATATACACAGGGTCTGTGAGACCGCTTGGGCATAGTAGGGACCTAAGAATGCATGTGCCAACTAAATGAGAATAACTAGGAACAGAGGAAAGGCACTACACACACAGAAAACTAACTAACTACACATAAGGGAAGGTAATATCTGACATAGACTAAGCACACTAATCACTTTTTAGTACTGTGAAGCTGCACTGGACTCCTTGTGCGTCTCTGGTTCCGCCGTGTGACACTCTCTAGAGTTGATGAGGGAATCCCCATCACCCTGGGAGAAAGACCTCTCCAGAATCATGCAATTTCAGGACTAATAGTCGAATAGAAAGAAAGGTAAAATAATTAACCATTTACATTTATGATGAATAAATACTCTGTCACATATTTAGACCAAGAAATATAATGTAAAACAATATCATGGAAAAAGTAAGAATGATGAAGTATTTCTGTAAGTATACTGGATAATTTAATGTTAAAACGATCAAATATATGCATTATAGATGAACAAATGTTGATGGAAAAATAATCTATGCAAACAAGATATCCCATGTATGAATATTAATGTGAAGTTACTATTGACAAACGAAGAAAAATGAATATATTATATTGACTAATGGTAAATAAGGAACTGTATATATAATCATAAAATAGAAATAATTGAAGGTTGTTGAGATACAATATATTATATGCTGATTTTCGATCTCATGGTTTAACATTGATCTATATTGTATTATATGTTTTAAAAAACAGATTATTGCTGAAAATCGATATATACAAACAAACAAAACAAACACAGCCCCCTGAAAAAGCCTTTGTGAGCGTAACGCGTAGGGGATTCATAAAATAGTGATATACCTGTAAAGAACTATATGAAACATGAATATATAAATGAATGTATAAATTATGTTTGTAATATGGATCATAAATATATGAATCAGCAATAGCTGTTTTATATA
>NW_017308292.1:208830-223474 GCF_000935625.1 Nanorana parkeri | reverse complement strand
TAAAAATTTGAAAAAATTTAAATAAAAACATTTTCGGTATCGGTTTCGACCTCACAATTTTTTTATTTCGGTTTTGTTTTCGATTTTAACATTTCCATTTCGGTGCACCTCTAATAAATAACATATTAAATTAAAATAATAGTTTGATTTAATAAAAAAAATTATATAGCACATTCCTATTTTCCCATATTAAAAATCGAACAATGTTCACATACGTGTACCCAATTAATTCTGGCATTGTCACGTTGGAATATGCCTGTGCCATCAGGGTCATTCAGAATATTCAGGTAGGCAGCTGACCTCACATTTTGGGGGCATAACGTTGCTGAACCTAGACCTAACCAACAGAAGCAACCCCAGATCATAACACTTATCCATTGGTAAGTGGTGACTTTTTTTTGGCCAAGCAGTGTGTATGCTTTTATACTTGTGGGAGCACCTACACAGTGAGTTGGAAGGATAAACCCCCTAAGAAATATTTATGTTGCCCATTTTCTTATTTATATATTAGTATGAGGTTCTAATTGTAATTCGCAAAAAATAAAACACTTTAAACTGAACCTGTGCTATGTCAATTATGGGCAATGCAAAGGATTCAATTAAAGCCCCTTGCACTTTTACAAAACAAAATAAACAGCTCTGGCTGCTAGAGATACACCTGATCCCTGGCGCTGTTCCCCAGAGATGAATCCATTAATACGGCATTGCTTCTCTTCTAGGCTGAATGATGCCCACCACCTGTGAGCCCAGGGTGTCAAGGGTAACTCAAAAAGTGGAGATTTGGAAATATTTTGAGGAATATCTACTAGTAAGCTTAATTGAGTCTAATTAAGCTTGAGTCCTGGAAAATATACAATTTACCTTAAATCTCTAATTTTATTTATTTAAATATTTACTCACAATAAAAACTAAATGCAAGCCCTATCGGTCCTTAAAAAAATGATTATAATACTTTAAGCAGAACCAAACTGTCTCTTCTCCAATAAAGAGCTTGCATGCTAAAAAAAATTCTTTTAGTTCTGCATTGGGATAGACTATAGTTAGATATAATGTTTGGAACTGAGACATCGCCAAAGCAGGGTCCTGCTACTTTTGAGAAATACTTATCCTTGTGTAGTGAAGAGTTAGCTGAACATATTGCTAGATGCAGTTTTTACCATGCCATCACTGTGTTTGCAAATCCCATAACTGAATTTACACTTTGTTAAAAATAATTTATTTTTTGTAATTTTTCCTAATTTTGCTGCTACGCATGTTCTGAAAAACTGAGGTTTAAAGTCAAAGTTATACCTCTTGCCAAACACCTTGAAGAATCTACTAGAATAATTTTGCAGTAGTTTATAAGGTCTTGCCATTTCTGAGCCACTGTGAATGCAGGACTGTAACACTCAGCATGAATATCTGGATATTTTGGATCTCAGCTATGGATATAATTAAGGGTTAATTCCTCCCTAAGGGGTTGCAAGAAACAGCTTTGCAAGTTAATAGCAGTTCAGAGGAATATCTACAGAACTCTTTAGAGGATAGTTACTTCACTTCCTCAGATAACTTTAGGCAAACTTAAATAGTCAATAACGTAGGAATTAAATATATAGTTGCAGTTCAGAGGTACAACAAAGGAAGTCCTTAAAGTACTGGCAGGCAGTGTTTAGATAAGGATGCAATCTTGTATGATTGATGGCAGGGAGGATCTGTAATAGGTTCCACGTTTTGCATGGTTACTGCTGAAGGGTTAACAGCCAGGTACGAGGCAACTCCAGGCTCCAGTGGATTTCATCTGAAGGAAGCATAACAGATATAATTTCTCCCAAATCATTAGGGGTCACTTGTGGTGTGGAATAGATGCCTGCTGTGAAGGACTCAGCAATGCAAGTGGTCAGGAGATCAACTGCCAGAGGAGGATGGAAAGGATATCTCCGCAGTGATAACTGCTGTGTTAGGTAAGATCTGCAGCCAGAGGAGGATGGAAGGGGAACTTCTGTTGTACAGCAGTGACAACTGCTGTCTCAGGAGCTGCTCAATGGAGAGGTTCAATTGCCGGTGTTCAGCTTCATTGCACGAACGCCGTGCAATTGAATTTTCGCAGCTTTAAGCCGATTAGGAGGGAGGCCACGTATGACGTCACTGGTGGGGAGGCGGAGCTCCACGCCAGGTCTGGGACACCTGAGAGGTAAGTTCGTTATAGTGTCCCCCCCACAAGGTACCAACTCCGTGGGACAAAGGTGCAATGGGTCTTAGAGGATGGCGAAAATGGAATAGCCGTATAAGTTGAGGGGCATGGACAACGGAAGCTATTTCCCGGCAATCCTCTTCTGGCCCGTAATTTTTCCACCTGATTAAGTATTGCAAGAGATTTCTATATAATCGGGAATCCAAGATTTCTTCAACCTCATTTTCCTCCTGTCCGTCCACTAAAACTGGGGGAGAAGGTGAAGGCACACGATTTGGAAAAGTATTAGGTTGTTAAGGTTTCAGTAAGGAGTCGTGGAAAATAGGATGAACTCTAACATCAACCGGACCGCCGACTGGTTGATCACGGATTGAATCAGGAAAGGACCAATAAATAAGCTGCTAAATTTCTTGGATGGAGTTTGTAACTTTAGTTTTTTTGTAGAGAGCCAGGCTAGGTCCCCAGCCTGATATGGAGGTGCTGTTCTTCTACGTAGATTGTAATAACGTTTTTGACGATCCTGAGCTTTCTCAATATTCCTTTTCAACTGTGTGATGATCTCCTGTAGGCGTTGGATATAGTTTTCAGCAGCGGGGTTGTTAGTAGGTATCACTTGATGAGGTATGAAGGTTGGATTGAACCCATAGTTGGAATAAAAGGGTGTCTGGTTTGTAGTTCAGCTGATGTAGTTATTATAAGAAAACTCCGCCATAGGGAGTAAATCATTCCAGATATCCTGAAGGTGGGTGCAATAGCATCTTAAGTACTATTCCAGACACCGATTGATACGTTCAGTTTGCCCATTAGTTTGAGGATGGTAGGCACTGGAATGACGATGTTCTACCTTTAGTTTCAAACATAGGGCTCCTTAGAACTTTGAAACGAATTGTGATCCTCTGTCTGAATCACAATCGTGGCTGGAATTCCATGGAGTTTAATAACATGGGCAATTAATGTATCAGCAGTTTCTTCTGAGGTTGGTAATTTTGTTAGTGGTACGAAGTGCGCCATTTTTGTTAGAATATCTACAACTACAAAGATAGTGTTGTATCCCCCGCAGTGGGTAGATCTACTATGAAGTCCATGGATATGGCTTCCCACGGTTTATTCAGTATGGGTAAGTTTGTTAAAAGTCCAAACGGGGGTCTACATATTTTGAACGGGCACAAAATTCACATGATTTGATGTAGTCTTGAACAGTTTTAGTCATTTTGGGCCACCAAAAATAGCGGCAGAGAAGATGTAACGTTTTGGTAATCCCAGGATGGCCTGCCAAGGGAGCATCATGAGTAAGTTTAAGGCATTTATCTTGTATAGAAGATGGGATATATCATTTATCTTTTTTATACAGGAAGCCTTCTTCATTTGATTGTAAGTCAAGAAAATATGCACAATGAAGAAAACGAGAAAGCCCATGTGCATGAGAGCAAAGCAAAACAAAGAAAACAGTGTGTATTTTCACTGTAAAAAGTCTTGTCACCTGAAAAAGGACTGTTCAATCTGCAAAGCCAAGCAGCCAAAGCAAGAGGCACAAACAAGAGAAAGAGCTAAGGCAGCCACAAAGGAAACTGCAGGCACATCATGGAGCGCTACCTTTAAAGTGACTCAGAACTGTATAGCATGTGGATGGTGTATTGACTCACAACGAGCCATGTGACTAGTGATGAGACATTGTTCTCAGAAAATAATTTTAGTGCAAAGGACAAAGTCTTCCTAGCAAACGGGAAAAGTATCACTGCAGAAGGTAACGATCAAGGATTCTTGAACTGCATCACACCATCAGGGGACAAGCAGAGTATCCTTGTGAAAAATGTACTGTATGTACCAGACCTAGAATGAAGCCTTCTATCAGTGAAAACCCTTGCTAATAATGGTCTCACAGTTCAATTCAGAGGTGATGAACGTCTAATCCGAAACAATAAGCAAATCCTCACAAAAGGAAAATTGGATGAACACCTGTACAAACTCATCACTGCAGATGAACAAGTTAAGACAGCCACTCATAATGCACACAACAAATGTATCCACCTATGAGGTGACGGTTCTAGTGCATTCTTTAGTTCTTCTTTGAGACTGAGGACCACGTTGATTTTTTTTTGCTTTGGAATAATACAGGAAGGAGTTGCTGAAATATTGTGTGTCTCCTCTATTCTAGATATTCAGCTTTCCCATTTTTTGATCCCTGGTCTATATGTAATGATGAAATTGAACCTGTTGAAGAATAGGGCCCATCGTATTTGTCTGGAAGTTAAAGTTTTTTTCTTCTGTATATATTATTTAACTGAATGAACAGTGCTAGGGGTTCCATTTTTTTACCGTATGAACATAAACCAATAAAATTTAAACCAGGGATAGATAAATGGTACTCAAACTGAGTGACAAAACAATTAAGTGACGAAAATTGGTAATAAAACTAAGTGACAAAAAATAGGATGCAATGAATCCTAGATCTTCTGTGACAACTTCAAATCGAACAATGTGTACTGATAAAAGAAATTATAAAATGATCTGTATATTATCGGTGAATATTAATTGAAAGCTGCTGTACTATAAACCAGTAGGTCTAAAGATGTTTCAACTAGATATACCGCGCTAATAGCTCAATTAGTGAATATTTAAAACTAAATGCAGGTGTGTATACACAAACTAATCTTATTAATCTAACAACAAGTGACATGTGAAACACAATGTTATTAAATTATTCCTATTTAGTATCAATAAAACCGTGACTGAAAACAAAATATCAAATCATTTTGCTATCATGTTTCAAAATAATAAAATTTTCTTTGTATCCTTCACATTAATTCTAATGTGTGATACATCACTGTGCAATCAACATATATGTGAACAAAAAAGTCTTTGTGATAATTTGACCCTGTGCAATAAATATATATGTGAACAAGTGTGATATTTTCCAGGAGTAGTTTATTAAAGAGATAATAAAATTCAGTAACAATAAAACACGTCCGGCCGGTCCGAGAACTTTTCAATTTGGTATGGTAGACCCGACCCTACGCGTTTCATCATCAAAGACGTTCTCAGGGGAGCATGCAGGTCTGAGACGGGTGTACCATACCAAATTGGATAGTTCTTGGACCGGCCTGGCGTGTTTTATTGTTACTGAAATTTATTATCTCTTTAATAAACTACTCCTGGAAAATATCACACAATGAAGGACTTTTCTCTTTGCATGATTGGATGAGCACTCTATACTTCGAAGGTTGGTGGTACAGTGCGTGTCAGTAAAGACGCCGCATCAGCGTGTTCCATCAGACAAAACGTATGGGGCTGTCTGTTACAGCCAAAAGATTGCGGTGAGTACGCACTTTGAAAGGGGGATGTGTTGGTAACAATACAAACCCCAGAAAAGCACCATTTAAACCACAAAAAAGCACCATTTAAACCACCGAACACTGGGAGGCTCAATCACCTATATTGAATTGGAACCAAATTATCACAGAGACTTTCTTGTTCACATATATATTTATTGCACAGAGTCAAATTATCACAAATACTTTTTTTGTTCACATATATGTTGATTGCACAGTGATTTATCACACATTAGAATTAATGTGAAGGATACAAAGACAATTTTATTATTTTGAAACATGATAGCACAATGATTTGATATTTTGTTTTCAGTCACGGTTTTATTGATACTAAATAGGAATAATTTAATAACATTGTGTTTCACATGTCACTTGTTGTTAGATTAATAAGATTAGTTTGTGTATACATACCTGCATTTCGTTTTAAATATTGACTAATTGAGCAATTAGCGCTGTATATTTAGGTGAAACTTCTGTATATTTTGTAGGTTTTGGTGATCTGAGAAAATGATGATGGGAAGCGTAGTTCCTTCTAGGAGATACCTCCAATTCTCCAAGGAGGATTTGATGGCAAGTAATTCCTTCTCCACACTAATTCAGCGGTAATTGATTTCCGCTGAAGTAAGAGACAGATAATAGAATGCCACTGGGTGAAGAGGAGACAGGGCAGATCCCTTTTGTGACAATACAGCCCCAATTGCCCAGTGTGAGGCATCAACCTCCAGAGTATACTGAAGTTGCGAGTCGAGTAGTCTAAGAATGGGGGCAGTCGTGAAATTAGTTTTTAACTCTTCAAATGCTTCTTGAGCTTAAATATTCCAGTTGAATTTTGAATCTGAATCTGAATTTTGATCTGAGAAAATGATGATGGGAAGCGTAGTTCCTTCTAGGAGATACCTCCAATTCTCCAAGGAGGATTTGATGGCAAGTAATTCCTTCTCCACACTAATTCAGCGGTAATTGATTTCCGCTGAAGTAAGAGACAGATAATAGAATGCCACTGGGTGAAGAGGAGACAGGGCAGATCCCTTTTGTGACAATACAGCCCCAATTGCCCAGTGTGAGGCATCAACCTCCAGAGTATACTGAAGTTGCGAGTCGGGTAGTCTAAGAATGGGGGCAGTCGTGAAACGAGTTTTTAACTCTTCAAATGCTTCTTGAGCTTGAATATTCCAGTTGAATTTTGAATTGGTGCTAGTTAATTTGGATAACGGTTTAACTACGGTGGAGAAGTTTTTTATGAATTTTCTATAAAAGTTTGAAAAGCCCAGGAATTGTTGTAATGCTTTCCTTGTTTGGGGTACTGGCCATTTTAATATGCAGTCGATCTTACACTGGTCCATCTGGATACCGCGGTTGGATACAATGTAACCCAGGAAGGAGATGGTGCTGGCTTCAAAGATGCATTGCTCGAGCTTGGCAGAGAGGTTATGCCCTAGCAACTCAGAGAGAACCCATCTGACATGTCTACGACGGTCCCCCACATTGTTGGAATATGTTGTCTAAATAGACCACAACACAGACATCAAGAAGATATCATTTATAAATGATTGGAAGTTGTGTTGGTAACAATACAAACCCCAGAAAAGCACCATTTAAACCACAAAAAAGCACCATTTAAACCACCGAACACTGGGAGGCTCAATCACCTATATTGAATTGGAACCAAATTATCACAGAGACTTTCTTGTTCACATATATATTTATTGCACAGAGTCAAATTATCACAAATACTTTTTTTGTTCACATATATGTTGATTGCACAGTGATTTATCACACATTAGAATTAATGTGAAGGATACAAAGACAATTTTATTATTTTGAAACATGATAGCACAATGATTTGATATTTTGTTTTCAGTCACGGTTTTATTGATACTAAATAGGAATAATTTAATAACATTGTGTTTCACATGTCACTTGTTGTTAGATTAATAAGATTAGTTTGTGTATACATACCTGCATTTCGTTTTAAATATTGACTAATTGAGCAATTAGCGCTGTATATTTAGGTGAAACTTCTGTATATTTTGTAGGTTTTGGTGATCTGAGAAAATGATGATGGGAAGCGTAGTTCCTTCTAGGAGATACCTCCAATTCTCCAAGGAGGATTTGATGGCAAGTAATTCCTTCTCCACACTAATTCAGCGGTAATTGATTTCCGCTGAAGTAAGAGACAGATAATAGAATGCCACTGGGTGAAGAGGAGACAGGGCAGATCCCTTTTGTGACAATACAGCCCCAATTGCCCAGTGTGAGGCATCAACCTCCAGAGTATACTGAAGTTGCGAGTCGAGTAGTCTAAGAATGGGGGCAGTCGTGAAATTAGTTTTTAACTCTTCAAATGCTTCTTGAGCTTAAATATTCCAGTTGAATTTTGAATCTGAATCTGAATTTTGATCTGAGAAAATGATGATGGGAAGCGTAGTTCCTTCTAGGAGATACCTCCAATTCTCCAAGGAGGATTTGATGGCAAGTAATTCCTTCTCCACACTAATTCAGCGGTAATTGATTTCCGCTGAAGTAAGAGACAGATAATAGAATGCCACTGGGTGAAGAGGAGACAGGGCAGATCCCTTTTGTGACAATACAGCCCCAATTGCCCAGTGTGAGGCATCAACCTCCAGAGTATACTGAAGTTGCGAGTCGGGTAGTCTAAGAATGGGGGCAGTCGTGAAACGAGTTTTTAACTCTTCAAATGCTTCTTGAGCTTGAATATTCCAGTTGAATTTTGAATTGGTGCTAGTTAATTTGGATAACGGTTTAACTACGGTGGAGAAGTTTTTTATGAATTTTCTATAAAAGTTTGAAAAGCCCAGGAATTGTTGTAATGCTTTCCTTGTTTGGGGTACTGGCCATTTTAATATGCAGTCGATCTTACACTGGTCCATCTGGATACCGCGGTTGGATACAATGTAACCCAGGAAGGAGATGGTGCTGGCTTCAAAGATGCATTGCTCGAGCTTGGCATAGAGGTTATGCACTAGCAACTCAGAGAGAACCCATCTGACATGTCTACGACGGTCCCCCACATTGTTGGAATATGTTGTCTAAATAGACCACAACACAGACATCAAGAAGATATCATTTATAAATGATTGGAAGGTAGCTGATGCATTTCATAGACCGAAAAGCATTACCAGGTATTCATATAGGCCATATCGAGTCCGGAAAGCAGTTTTCCAATCGTCTCCTTCTCTAATACGAATAAGATTATAAGCATCCTTTAAATCTAATTTTGTGAATATTTTGGCTGATTGTAATCCCTCAAGTAGTTCTAGTATAAGTGGGAGAGTATATCTGTTTTTTATGGTGATCTTATTTAACTCCCTATAATCAATGATGGTTCTTAAACTTTTATCCTTATTACGCACAAAGAACATGCCCGCTCCTGCAAGGGAAGTGGAAGGTCTAATGAACCCTTTCTTGAGATTTTCATCTAGATATTCTTTAAGATATACAAGTTCGGGTTGTGACAGAGGATACAAGCGCCCAAAATATATTTTATCATTGTTGAATAAATCAATGGGGCAGTCATAAGGTCTGTGGGGTGGCACGGAGTCAGCATTTGTTTTTTACAAAATACATCTGAGAACTCAAGATATTGTTCTGGTATCTGTTTTGGCTTTTTCAGTGGCCTCATTGGTAACCAAAGTGTTTGTGTGTAGCAATGAGCTAGTGAGGTTGCAGGTATCTTGACAGAATTGAGAATTAAACCCCAATTAAAAGCTTTCCCATAAGAAGGTTGGTTTATGTATTTGGAGCCAGGGATGCCTAAATAATGGGAAAGTGTGGAGAAGGTATAACATTAAAGGCTAAGTATTCAGTATGTGCGGCCTCTGCTACAACTAGTAGTGGTTGTGTCTGAGAGGTGATAGGCCCTGTGTTCAAGTGGTACCCTCAATAACTCTAACCGACATGGGTTTAGGTTTTTTAGTAGTGGGAATTTTATTTTGAAAAACAACATGTGAGGCAATAAAGTTTCCACAGGCTCCTGTATCCACCAAGGCTTCAAGGCTGACTCTTTTTTGGTCCCACTGTAGGGTCAAAGAAAGTTTGAAGTAATTAGTTGTTGCCAGATTACTTTTGCAAATCTGTACTGACTCACCATTCTTCTTCTTGATTAGAGGACAAGTTTCCACTCCATGTTCCAGAGCAGCACAGTACATGCAGAGGTTATTGTTTCTTCTCCTCATTCTCTCAGCCTGGGAAAGTGGCTCACGTATGGAACAAATTTCCATAGCTTCTACAGGGTTGGTAGGTACTCTTCTCACAGGAACAAATGCAGGACCAGATACTTTCTCAGCCCTCCTTTCTCTTAACTGAAGGTCAATGGAAATGCTGAGTTCTATTAATGCATTCAGTGTGGAGGACATTTCTGTTCTGGCTAACTCATCTTTCAGGAACTCTGATAAATCTAAATTGATTTCTAAAGCTGTTATCATTCCACTCAGACTCTGTGGACCACCTCTTGAATTCAGCTATATAATCCTCTACTGGACGTTTCCCTTGTTTTAGGGATCGTAAGGCTGTCTCAGCAGAAAGCAGTTTAGTTGAATCTTCATATAACAAAGACAATGCATTACAGAATTCACTGAAAGAGTTAAGCATAGGATCCACTTTTTCTATGAATGTGTTGGCCCATGCTCTAGGTTCCCCTCTTAAGTATGATATAGTGGGGCAGACCTTCATTCTGTCTGTAGAATATGTTCTAGGTTTGAGCTCAGACATTAATTTACATGCATTAAGGAACTCTCTGTAACGTTTCCTTTCCCCAGAAAAGGTATCCGGAGGGCTGATTTTAGGTTCAGGTTCATCCGCCTGTGGAGACCTAGCAGTGGCATTTTGGGATATATAAAGTCTGAGATTCTGATTTTCCACCTGCAGTTCACTCACAGTTTGAGTTAAAGGGGTTGATTTACTAACCTTTTAAACACACCACGAACGTGTATACACCTCTGTAGTGTGTTCCCTCCCAGCATGATCTATGGGAGGAATCGAAACACCTTTGTAGTGTGTACACACCCAGCAGGTGTGTTGTGCAAAGCCCTGCAATGAATTGCAAGGTAATATGGTGTAAATTAGCTCTATGTTATGTTGCTTGCGTTGATGAATGCAGGAATGTAAATGCATGAGCTAACCATTTTTGTCTAAACTGTGAAGCAGCATTATATATGCATCATGTGCATGATTTTTCCATATATGGCATTAGTGGAAATATGCTTTTAGAGACTTTTTGGTTGATAAATACGTTTTGCTGTGTGAAAATCACACACACCTGGTGTGTGTGTGTGTTTAGGTTAGTAAATCACCCCCATAGTGTCCAGGGAGGCTATGTCCATTGGATCCATTTCTTCTTTAAGGGTTCGTGCATGACTATCTGGACATTTTGGATCTCAATCACGGGTATAATTAAGGGTTAATTCCTCCACAAAGAGTTGCAGAAAACAGCTTCACAAGTTAGTAGCAGTTCAGAGGAATATCTACAGAACTCTTTAGAGGATAGTTACTTCACTTCCTCAGATAACTTTAGGCAAACTTAAATAGTCAATAACGTAGGAATTAAATATATAGTTGCAGTTCAGAGGTACAACAAAGGAAGTCCTTAAAGTACTGACAGGAAGTGTTTAGATATGGAATGTAGAAGGATGCAATCTTGTATGATTGATGGCAGGGAGGATCTGTAATAGGTTCCAAGTTTTGCATGGTTGCTGCTGAAGGGTTAACAGGCAACTTCAGGCTCCAGTGGATTTCATCTGAAGGAAGCGTAACAGATATAATTGCTCCCAGATCATTAGGGGTCACTTGTGGTGAGGAATGGATGCCTGCTGTGAAGGACTCAGCAGTGGAAGTGGTCAGAAGATCTGGAGAACTTCTGTTGTACAGCAGTGACAACTGCTGTCTCAGGAGCTGCTCAATGGAGAGGTTAAATTGCCGGTGTTTAGCTTCATTGCACGAACACCGTGCAATTGAATTTTCATGCCGACTAGGAGGGAGGCAACGTATGGGTCCGGGACACCTGAGAGGTAAGTTCGCTACAAGTACATTGCCAAATAATGGACAAGACAGTTTTCAACCTTGTTTCTGGGCCCTGCCATGTTCCCAGCAAGTGACATATTTATGTGGTGTTCTCATGTGTAGGAGGAGTAGTAGGACCTAGTTTACAGCATCATTACCTAAAGAAAAAAAAAACAACAACTAGAAATAACACAGTATAAAGATACAAGAGAATATCACTGCTCAGTCCAACTCTGAGCCTCCAACACCTGGGCAAATGTCTCTGCTGGCTATTAGCCATACACACTCTAAAGGTGCCCGTACACCTGCAGATCTGCAGATTTTCTGTGGTCAGATGGAAAAAGTGCAACAGATTGGCCCAGGTGGAGATTACTCCATCCACACAATTAAGTGTAGATGGAGGAATCTGTTGCACCTTTTCCATCTGACCACAGAAAATCTGCAGATAACTGTAAGGTGTATGGCCAGCTTAACACAGCAACACAAAGAAAAAAAAGCCACACACCGCAGTCCAACTAATGAACAGCTTTTAATCCATAAGGCTAAACATTTCCAGCATACGGAGACTGCCCGCCGAGCAGGTGGCTTCTAGGTATACTTGAAATGCTTAGCCTTATGAATTAAAAGTTGATCATCAGTTGGATAGCGGCAGGGGCTGACTGGCAACTTTTAGCCCAGGGGGCAAGTACAACCCAGAGGCCCATGGTGCAGCGACTTGGCCCACCTCCCGCTTTGCCTCTTCTCCCTGCCCCTGCCTGCCACTTTTGCCATCTATGTTACGGTAGTGTGAATGGTCGGGCGATGTGAGGACTCACTAGTCAGTGCAGTGGATGGGCTGCTGGGCTCCCTGCATGGTTATGGCCTTACTCCGCTCCATGTCCAGTACTTAGGCACTCTCACCCACTGTAGGCCGCCGGATTTCTGGGCTGTGAGCTGTGGGAGGAGCCGGATAGCGTCAAAGTCAGTGTTCTATAATTTTTCTCGACCCCATAAATGTTGTTGACCACGTCAATGATGGTGGGGCCGCGTCATCCAAATCAGATGCTTTCATGACCCCCTTTCTTCATGCACATGCGCACCTGGAAGTGATGCGGCAGATACATTTCTGGGTTAAGGAAAATTATAGCACATTAGTAGCGGAGGGATGCCTTGTCAGTTCTGTGTATGCACACGACCGCTGCGCCCCTTTTAGTTCTGTGACTGACTTCTATCACGCCTATATGAGTTATCACGGTTTGGATCTCAACTGCGGAGGGGTATTTGCCCAAAAGGCCAATCAGATATGAATCTCAGGAATCACTCACAATCTTAACGGCGAGTTTGAGATTCTACCATCACAGCCAAAGCATATGTTTTCAGCAGGGACAGACTATTGAATCATAACCTGTATACTGACACTAGGTACAACTTAGGTGAGAAATAATAATAACTGAGGATAGTAGCGGTATCAGCCGGGTGCGACCTGAGGTATAAATCAGACAGTCTATGCATCGACCAGGAACTGTAGGGTTACTGTGAGATGAGCCCCAATAGGAGCAGTACTTGTGATTTGTGAGCAGAAGTTGAAGAGATCGGGTGTTGAGCTGAGGGGCTTCCAATGGATGGAGTAAGGTGGCAGCAGGTTGTGGAAAGGTCCTGGCAGCAGCAATGCGGTTAGCAGGTTCAGGAGGCAGCAGGCGTTCTGACCTCAATAACGGAACGCCATGTTGCCTCGTTGGTGCCCTTAAATAGTGCCTGGAAGTGGGGAGGGGCCGCTGTTCGACCCGAACGACATCACATTCCAGCGAAGAACGCAAGCCGCCGCGTCACGAGTAGGAGCTTGTGCGGCTTCCGCGTTCCACAGTGGAACGCAGGGGGGCCGCTGCTGAAGCAGGAGTGAGCGGCCCGGCGGTGTTACAGTATCCCCCCCAAGGGGAACACCTCTGGGGTTCCCACTAGGAGCAGGACGATCAGGGTACCTACGAGGAGGTAGCTCCCAGGAGTCATCTGAGGGACCATACCCCTTCCACCGTATGAGATACTGTAAGGAGGAACCCTTTTTCCGGGAGTCCAGTATCTTGTCGATCTCATACTCGGTCTCCCCCTGAACCTCAACCGGTGGAGCGGGGGGAGGTGATCTGAAAGGAAGTCGGTTGGGTTTGAAAGGTTTGAGTAGTGACACATGGAAGGAAGGATGGATTCTCCATTCAGGAGGAAGAGTGAGGTGCACAGCGTTTTGGTTCAGGATTTTCTCAATGGGGAATGGACCAATGTATTGCCGACCCAGTGTCCGTGTGGGTACTTTGAGGCGAAGGTTTTTTGTGGACAACCAGACTTTGTCGCCTACTCTGTATGTAGGTGGAACAGACCGTCGGGTATCGTAATGTCTTTTCTGTCGATCCTGGGCAGCTCCGATGTTGGCTCGTACACATTGGGAGGTCTCCTTCAGACAGTTGAGGTAGTCTTGTACTGCGGGAACATTACTAGGTGTGGAGGAAGAAGGCAAATTGGTAGGGTAGAACCCGTAATTTGCATAGAAAGGAGACTGCTGGGTGGATGAACTAGTAGCGTTGTTGTATGCGAATTCGGCGAAGGTAACAGATTGAGCTAATCATCTTGGAGATGGGTGCAATAACATCTAATGTATTGTTCCAAGCATTGGTTCACCTGCTCCGTTTGGCCATTGGTCTGCGTATGGTACGCAGTTGACATCCTATGATAGTTACATAGTATTTGAGGTTGAATAAAGACATTAGTCCATCAAGTCCAACCTATTAGGATCTCATTCTAGGAGTACCTGTACCCCTGTATATTACGGTCCCTTAAGAAATCGTCCAAAAGTTTCTTGAACAATTCCACATTCTTTGCTGAAATCACTGTCTGTGGCAGTGAGTTCCAGACCCTAACTGATCTTACTGTGAAGAACCCCCTTCGCCCCTTGTGCTGGAATTTTTTTTCCACCAATTTTAGGTGGTGGCCTCTAGTTTTTGTAATGGAGTTAATTTTAAACAGTTTATCGCTAATGTTGCTACCACCATTGAACATTTTGTACATGGAGATCATATCCCCCCTTAATCTCCTCAGTAGCCTTGTCTCGTAGCTCTGGTCCTCCATACCCCTAATTAGTTTGGTTGCCCTCCGCTGCCTA
>NW_017308292.1:190935-205320 GCF_000935625.1 Nanorana parkeri | reverse complement strand
CTCACATCTAGCACAATTGTATTCCCCCTCGAACGCATGTTCAAGGAACGCATACATTGCACATGACATGCACCTGGTTGCATACCCACTCATGGAAGACATTATTTTATTCCACCCTTACTACTTATTTATTTATTTTTATTTTTAGTGTATAGTAGGGTATTAATTATTTAACTGTAGCTTTATTATCTAGGGTTTAGTGGATCACGAGTGGCCTGTTCAATAACTTGTTTGTTAAATTAAATAATTTAAATTAGATTAAGATAAATAAATTATACTGAATTATACTACCGACCTCTGTATAATTATACTGCCGCCCTGTGTTAAATTATGGTTCACAAGTGGTACGTTCAATAACTTGTTTGTTAAACTAAATTTAATTTATACCACCGCCCTGGAAGAAGTTACAACCAGCCTGGTTAAACTTCAATTGTTCAAATCCAATTTTTTAACGCCACTTAGTTCCCAGGCACTTTGTTCCCACCTGAGCTCAATTAACCCCTCCCCCAAACAAGAGCACTGCAACCTGAGGAAATAAAAAAAAGGGAACAGTTTAAAAACTGACAGAAAAGGAAAAAGAGTTTTTAAATACTAAAAAGGGGTCTAAAAAGGAAGGAAGGAAGCAGAAACACCAAGTATACCAAAAATCAAGCACTCAATATATCCCAAACAGTTCAAATCCAATTTTTTAACGCCACTTAGCCTCCAGGCACTTTGTTCCCAAGCCCTGTGTGAGAAGGGCTTAGGATCAATTTGGAGGGATGATCAATTTGGAGGGACTTGCATAACGCTTTCCAGAATTTGGATATGAATTGGCTGCCTCTATCAGAGATAATCCTGGAGGGTAAGCCGTGTAATCGGAGGATTTGGCCGAGGAAGGTGTGGGTCATCTCTTTTGATGTTGGCAATTTCTTTAGAGGGGAAAAATGGGCCGTTTTAGTCAATAGGTCGACAGTGACCATGATGGTATTGTAACCCTCTGAGCGAGGTAGGTCAACAATGAAATCGAGCGATATGACCTCCGAGGGTCTATTGGGTATCTCTAATGATCTATGTAACCCATAGGGAGGTCTCCGATCGGTCTTAGTGGCGGCACAGATGTCGCATGTGGTTACGTATTCCTGAATGGAATTAGTCATGCCTGGCCACCAGAATTTCCTTCTGATTAGATCTAAAGTCTTTGTGATCCCAGGGTGCTAGGGGGGCATCATGTAAGAGACGGATGACAGAGGTTTGCATTCTAGGGGGCACGTATAGTTTGTCATCTTTGAAGAAGAAACCTTCGTTGTCTTGTACTAACCCAGTGGGGATAGGTGGATCGCCCTCAGAGGGATTTGGTTTTAGTAGTTCTCTAAAGCTGGTTGTGAGACCAATGAACCGTTTTGCGGGAAGTAGAAGGGAAGGTTGATCTGCGTCGGCACTCTCCTCGTTCATACGTGAGAATCAGCCTCCGCGTTCCTGGATCCTGGCCGGTAAGAGATATGAAAATCAAATCGGTCAAAGAAGAGGCTCCAACGTACTTGTCACGCAGACATAGTTCTACACGTTTTGAGGAATTGTAGGTTGCGGTGATCTGTGAAAATCATAATGGGGTGTTTTGCACCTTCTAAGAGGTGTCTCCAATTGCCCAGGGCGTCCTTAATGGCAAGCGATTCTTTCTCCCCAATGGGGTAATTCTTTTCCGCCGTACTCAGAGTTCTAGAGAAGTAAGCGACTGGGTGTAGTGGTTCGGAATGGGACGGCTGTTGTGACAGTACTGCCCCTATGGCGAGGTCTGACGCATCTACCTCTAGCACATAGTGGAATTCAGGGTTGGGCAATTGGAGGATGGGAGCGGAAGTGTACCTCTGTTTGAGGGTATCAATGGCTTCTTGCTCTTCGTTGGTCCAGGTGTAGGGTACTTTTGAACTGGTTAGTCTTGTTAGAGGTTTTACAATAGCTGAGAATTTTTTTAATGAACTTTCTGTAGTAGTTTGAGAATCCTAGCAATCTTTGTAGAGCCTTGCGTGTGCGTGGAACAGGCCATTCCAGGATACAATCGACCTTTGATTGATCCATCTGAATTCCTTCAGGAGAGATGTCATTAACAAAATGTTGAAAAGTTGCGGGCGGGAGTTACACAACTCCAAATGGCATTACAGTGTACTCAAACAACCCATACCATGACCTAAAGGCTGTCTCCCCACTCATCCCCTTCTCGCATCCTGATCAAATTGTAAGCACCTCTAAAGGTCAAGTTTAGTATAGATACGGGACGTTTGTAATCTCTCGATCAATTCGGGGATGAGAGGGAGTGGGTAGTGTTTTTTAATGGTGATTTTATTAAGTCCCCGGTAGTCAATTATTGGGCGCAGTCCTCCGTCCTTGTTCTTCACAAAGTACATCCCCGCGCTGGCAGGGGAGGTGGATGGTCTTATGAACCCTTTCGTTAGGTTCATATCTAAGTATGCCTTTAGATGGGCTAATTCGGGTTGAGAAAGCGGACATATCTGCCCGGTAGGGATGGGAATGCCCGGAACTAAGTCTATAGGGCAGTCGTAGGGTCTATGTGGGGGGAGCGTGTCTGCCCCACGTTTGCTTAAGACATCCGCAAATTCAAGAAGGTGGGAAGGTAGCCCCTCTGAGGAGATCTGCATAACTGGGATGACAGGATAACAGGTATCGATACAGTAGGGAGATTGTAACTGCACTTCCCCCTTTAACCAAAGGAAGGTTGGTTGGTGAAGGTTTATCCAGGGAAGGCCCAACACTACTGGAAATAGGGGAAAAGGGATGACATCGAATGAAAGGTATTCGGTGTGATCCTCTCCACAAGTCACCAAGAGTGGTTGAGTATGGTAAGTGATCGACCCTGAGGGGTAAGTGGACCCATCTAGAAAACTTACTGACACTGGCTTATGCTTCAAGATGTGGGGTATTTTATTTAGGTTTACAAGGTGTAGGTCAATAAAGTTGCCACAGGCCCCGGTATCCACCATGGCATTAACGATGACCCTCTCGAGATCCCACTGTAAGGTGAGAGGGACATAGATATAAGAACTGCGCTGGGCAGGACTAGGTGACAATTTGCAAATGTGGACAACACTACCTTCGGTCTTCCTTTTAACTGCTGGGCATGTTTCTACCGTGTGGTTGGGGGATGCGCAGTAGAGGCACAGGTTCAATGCACGTCTCCTGGCTTTTTCTGCCTGAGTGAGTGGTCCGTGGCATAGCTCCCACTTCCATAGGCTCCTCCTTTGGTGGGGATCTGGCTCTGCTGGGGGCCAGTGTGGTGGTGCATACCCGTTCTGCTCTCCGTTCACGGAGTCTTCGGTCAATGGTTACTGCCCGTTGAATGAGATCATCTAGGGTGTGGGGTAGTTCGTCGGGGGCTATCTCATCTTTTAGAGCTTCTGAGAGCCCCAGGCGGAATTGATTGTGGAGACTGATGTTGTTCCACTCAGTCTCCCTCGCCCAACGTTTGAATTCCGCAATATAGCCCTCAACTGGCCCGTGGCCTTGTTTGAGTCCCCGTATGGCGGTTTCTGCGGTCAACTGTTTACCAGGGTCCTCGTAGAAGAGTGCCATAGCCTCCATGAACCTGGAGAAGGAATTCAGCACCTCATCCTCTTCCTCTAAATAGGTCTCAGCCCACGCTCGGGGTTCCCCTTTAAGGTAGGAGATAAGGGTAAGCACTTGTATGCGGTCCGTGTGGTATGTGCGAGGTCGCAGGTCAAACATTAGTTTACACGAGCTTACAAACTGACGGAAGGTTTTCCTATCCCCAGAGAAAGGTTTTGGGGCACAGATCTTGGGTTCAGGACCCTCACAGGGTTGTACAGCCTCTGCGTTTTGGGTAACCATAGTGCGCAGACTCTGATTCTCAACCTGTAGGTCCTGCATGGAAGTGGTCAGTGTCTCCACCCTCTGGGACAGTGTGACCAGGTGTCTGGCAAGCTCCGCTGGATCCATGACGGGTTCCGCTATTCTGTCACGCCTATATGAGTTATTACGGTTTGGATCTCAACTGCGGAGGGGGCATTTGCCCAAAAGGACAATCAGATATGAATCTGAGGCTGCTGCGTGGTCCCCAGCAAACAGGGGACCTAACACAGCCAAATCAATTTGAAAAATTAAAGCACCGGTATCCGCTCCCCTTCTGCTTTTTCTGTGAAGAGTTTATAACACTGGTGTAATGCACAGTGCAGAAGTCAGTGGTGTAATGCACAGTGCAGAAGTCAGTGGTGTAATGCACAGTGCAGAAGTCAGCGGTGTGATGTACAGTGCAGAGGTCAGTGGCATAACATACAGTGCAGAAGTCACCACTGTAACACAGAGTACAGAGGTCAGTGGGGTAACGCACAGTGCCAAGATCAGTGGTTTAACACAGGGTGCAGAAGTCAGTGGTGTAACACAGGGTGCAGAAGTCAGCAGTGTCATGCAGAGTGCAGAGGTCAGCTGTGTAACACACAGTATGGAAGTCAGAGGTGTAATGCAGTGTGCAGTGATCAGTGGTGTGATGCAAAGTGCAGAGGTCAGCGGCATAAAAAATAGTGCAGAAGTCAGTGCTGTAACAAAGAGTACACAGGTTAGGGTTGTAACGCACAGTACATTGGTCAGCAGTGCGATGCATAGTACAGAAGTCAGCGGTGTAATGCAGAGTCCAGAAGTCAGCAGTGTGACGCACAGTACAGAGGTCCGCTGTGTGACGTAGAGTACAAAAGTAAAGTTAGAATACGTAGAGTGACGTAGAGTACAAAAAGTGCTGAGGTGAGTGGTGTGACACATAGTGCAGAGGTCAGTGGTGTACCCACAGTACAAAGGTCAGTAATAACACACGGTGCAGAGGTCAGCAGAGTGACACAGTACAGAGGTCTGCAGTGTAATGTCAGTATGTAATGCAGTGCAGCAGTGTAATGTAGAGGTCAGTATGTAACGCAGTGCAGCGGTGTAATGTAGAGGTCAATATGTAATGCAGTACAGAGGTCAGCGTTGTAATGTAGAGGTTAGTATGTAACGCAGTGCAAAGGTTAACGGTGTAATGTAGAGGTCAGAATGTAACGCAGTGCAGAAGTCAGCGGTGTAATGTAGAAGTCAATATGTAATGCAGTGCAGCGGTGTAATGCAGAGGTCAGAATGTAACGCAGTGCAGAGGCCAGCGGTCAGTTTGTATCGCAGTGCAGAGGTCAGCGGCCAGTATGTTACGCAGTGCAGCAGTCAGCATGTAACACAGGGCAGAGTTGCTCATAAAAAACACCAGTGCTCTGTTAAATAAGCCTCTCACCTCCGTGTTCAGACCCTTGGGTCTCAAAGCGCTTCTTATAGGGTACCTCCCGCGTTTTATTATTTTATAAAACCACTAGTTCAGAACACTGAGGCATATTTGAAAGATACCAAGCATCTATTACAAATCTTGGAAAAGTTTAAAATTACAACTGACTTCTATCTATTTACAGCTAATGTAAATTTGCTATATACAATAATTGGACATAAAGATGCTATTAATGCGGTTGAATGGATCATGAAGAAAGATACCAAGATGGAAGAAATACAAAAAAAGTTTATTTTAGAAGCATTTAAATTTGTCTTAGAACATAATTATTTTTGGAATGATGGAAGTTTTTTGAGACAGATAAATGGAGTTGCAATGGGCGCAAAATTTGCGCCCAGCGTAGCTAATAGTTTTATGGCAAAATGGGAAGAACAGGAAGTGTTCGAAGAGACCCCCAAACAAATGAAACTCTACAAAAGGTTCATAGATGATATCGTTATGATTTGGGAGGGAGATGAGGAATCATTAAAGTGACATTAAACCCTCAGATTTTTTAACATAAAACAATACTGTAATGTGTGCCTTACTGTAATCCATGGTTGTTTCCCTTCTCTTTGCTGCTCTTCCTTTTAAATCTGTATCTGTTCTCATGCTCTGCAGAACTTCTGTTTTGCAGCAGACTGCCTTGTCTCAGGAATGGATACACGGTGTCTGTGTATACGTTTGTATAGGCTTGAAACCTGAGCCAGCACTACAGGAAGAGGCCCTGAGCTGAAAAGGGAAGTTCTCCCCAAGCATGAGAAGACATGAGGATTTAAAAGGAAGAGCAGCAATGAGAAGGGAAACAACCATGGATTACAGTAAGGCACACATTACAGTATTGGTTTATGTAAAAAAATCTGAGGGTTTAATGTCACTTTAAAACGGTATTTACAAAAGCTTAATAACAACAGCAAAAATATTAGGATTAACATGCGAATATAATAAAGAAAGGGTTAATTTTTTTAGATGTAACAATAGTTAAAGGAGAGAATAACAACATTTTAACAAAAAAATATTTTAAAGATACAGATAAAAATAGCTACATTCCTATCTCAAGCTGTCACCATCCAGCATGGCAGAAGAACATACCAAGAGGCCAGTTCCAGAGATTAAGAAGAAATTGTAAAAAAAGAAATGGATTATTTGGAGCATTCAGAAATATTAGCAAAAAGGTTCCTGGAAAAGGGTTATAAACCAGAACAGATTGACAAAGAACGAAACAAGGTGTTGAAGATAAAAAGAGAGAATTTATTGGAAAATGATAAACGAAATATGAATGAAAATAAGATGGAAATTGCCATTACACTGGATTACAATGTGCAATACAAGATGATTATGAAGGTTATCAGGAAATATTGAAACATTTTACTAAAAGATCAAGTCCTTGGAAAAAATTTGCCTAAGAAACCAAAATTTATTTTTAAAAAAGCACCCACTATAAGAAATCAATTAGTACATAACGTCATAGATCCCCGAGATATAGAGAAATTAGGCTTTTTGATATGCACGGATTTTATGCATGTGGGCGGTGTTATGCTTGCAAAGAGGTTAAATCTAATGAAAAAGGGAGAAAAATGTTTGAAATAAAAACCAAAGGTAAAATAGAAAAAATTTAAAAGATTTCATATCATGTAATTCTGTAGGAATAGTATACATGCTTGAATGCCAATGTGGGCTACAATACATTGGGAGGACTAAGAGGAGTCTAGCAGACAGGATACATGAACATGTGTATAATATTAAAATAGGATACAAAAATCATAATGTTTCCAAACATTTTAGAAGATATCATAACCAAGAGGTCTAAAGTTTTGGGGGATTGAAAAAATTAAACCGCATTGGAGAGCGATTAATATAGTAAGGGACTTGTCCAAAAAAGAATCCTTTTGGATATATAAAGCCAATACATTGGTACCTAATGGTCTTGATGTAGAGTTTGATTTAAATTGTTTTATTAGTGATTTTTAATGTGGGTTCCAATGGATTGTCTATATATGTTTTAAATTAATGGGGTTTCCGCAAACAGGGCCAGTGGATCCATCTGGTCCATTATTGAGAACCATCATAATACTCCTGATTGTGTAATTTTCATAGCATACATATAGAGATAGGAGAATGTGTACATAGGTGCAGGCTGTTAGTCTATTCCTATTTCATTTTGGACTCCACACAGCTCCCACACACACGTTAGTGCCATGGAATAGTAGTTATGGTTGTTTTAGAAATATTTATTTGATATTATTTAATTGTATGTTAATGATGGCATTGGTCTAGATTGCATGAACGTGAAGATCAAAGATTTCAATGGGTTAAGATAGTTATCATAGTAAGAGTGCTTGTATATATGAGCTTGATGAACTCACTGACTCTAGCTTCCTGATTAAGTCAATTAGACGTAACGCGCAGAAGCTGAGTCAGTGACATCAGAACGCCTGGAGGGAAAGAGGAGGACAGATCTAACATCCAGGAATGAGGTTCTGATACGCGATTTTATTCATTTTTATGTGAGTTTATTTTTTTAAATAAAATCCTTTTATGCATACGGGGTGCGCTATGATTTCCACTTCTTTCTTTGAGAGATCTTTTTTGGGCTGTCAGTAGAGGAGAAAACCGTTAAGATCAGGATTGGTCTCATCTGAATGAAGGAAGATCACAGCTACAAACAGTGTGAGGAAGGAGTTTTACCCTATAAAAAGCGCTTTGAGACCCAAGGGTCTGAACACGGAGGTGAGAGACTTATTTAACAGAGCACTGGTGTTTTTTTATGAGCACTTCAGCAAAAAATACACAAGAAATTACAAGAGTGGGCAGAGTGATGCCCAAAGAAAAACACTTTTTTTTGAGAGAGAGAGAGAGCTGCCTGCTTTTAATGAATTAATGAACACTTTGGGGTCTATTCACGAAGCAGACGGAGGATCTAGCCGTAGCTTCGGCCGATCCTTTGGCTAGCTTCGGCCCTCAGTAGAACCGAAGGGCTGCTGTACGGGCTATTCACAATAGCCCATACAGCTCCCGAACTTAGCCGAGCCGCTCAGTCGAGCCGTAGGCATATGCCTCGGCTCGGCTGAGCCGCGCTGAAAGCCGAAGCTGGACGAGCGGCCGGCCGACAGCCTGCTTCTGACAGCTGGTCGGAGCCAGCCGTGATCTTACGGCTGGCTCCGGTCACTTGCAGAGAGATCAGCGTCCCTGGTTACCAGCTAACCAGGGACACTGATCTCCAGAGTCTCCACTCCCGGCCGCCCAGGAGAGAAACACTGCTTTTTCTTTTTTTTTCTTTATTCTGACACGGAGCCGTGTCAGAAGAGAAAAAAAAATTTGCCCATAGGAATGCATTGCTAGATTCCTATTGGCTATTTCAATTTGCAGTAGTAAACTAGCATTGCACCCGCCCTCTGCTGCAGTTCTCCATCAGGTCCATCATCAGCATGTAACACAGTGCAGTGGTCAGTATGTAACGCACTGCAGTGGTCAGAATGTAACGCACTGCAGCGACCAGCATGTAACACAGTGCAGAGGCCAGCATGTAATGCAGTGCAGCTGTCAGCATGTAACACAGTGCAGAGGTCAGCATGTAACACGGTGCAGAGGTCAGCATGTAATGCAGTGCAGCCATTACTATGTTACGCAGTGCAGAGGTCAGCATGTAACACAGTGCAGCAGTCAGTATGTAACACAGTGCATGCAGTCAGTGTGTAACGCAGTGCAGCGGTCAGTATGTAACGCAGTGCAGCGGTCAGCATGTGACACACATGCAGCGGTCAGTAACGCAGTGCAGGAGTCAGCATGTAATGCAGTGCAGAGGTCACACAGAAGGAACACGAACTTACAGTGGTTCTTCTCTCCTGTTTCAGGTGCTGTGCCATCCTCTTTTCCTCTCCTGGTGGGGGTGGGTGGGGGGAACAGCGGGGTCGCCTGCACGTTTGGAGGTAATTCCAGCCACTTCCTGTTGTCCTCCCTTTAGGACCCAGGCAGACAGCCAGTAGGAGTGCAGTCTCCCTGCAGCCAATGGCAGAAGAAGTGGGCGGAGGGAGCTGCCGAGGAGCCCAAGCAATATACGGTCTAATCAAAGGCAGCCGAAGAGCTTTTTCTCCTCCTCTTCGGCTGCTGCAGGAGCAGAGCGGCCAAGAGGGGAGAGAGGAAAAAAGCAATTGCAGCTGCGCAGGCGGGGGCGGTTTTTACAGGCACCAGAGAGGCCCGGGGGGCAATTGCCACCCTGACCCCGGCCCAGTCCGCCCCTGGTTAGCGGTATCTAGTTTCCCTTTGTGTAACTAGAAACAACAGTTTTTAATTTATTTTCAGTTTTTACTTTAATTTCAAGTAATCCTAATATAAAATAATTAATTTCAAATTTTAAAAACATTACCAATTGAACACCTCAGACTGTTTTCTGTTCAAAATGGAGCAATTTGTTAGATTTTTCAACACATTTTCAAAGATAGGGTCATTGCTGTCATGGCAGTGTGAAAAAAATGCTCTGTAAATTAAATCTACAAAATCCATTTTACATCATATATTTTCCCCAAAACCTGGGGAACAAACAAGTAAACTTGAAATTGTTTGATTCCAAATGTCTTTAAAAAAAAATGTATGTCGTTGAAATCAGAAACAGAAAATTCCCAATGGGTAATTTCTATTGCAATACTGTGCCCATGCAGTTGCAGTACTGTCCCATTCATTGTAATGATTGCACTTAACAAGGGGCACCACCTGCCAAATGCATCATGCTGTATATTTTTTGCTATGCCACATCATTATGACAGCACGTATACAGCACCGAACGTCCGCAGTATTGACATTGCAGCAGACAATGGGGGGGGCACTGCCATGCGTGCGAATGAGGTTTTGTTAATGACAAATTATTTAACTTTAATGGTTGAAAGGGGTGACAATCCCATGGGGCCACTTTTCTATTACTTTTCTTTAAGTGGCCCTAACATTCCTAAAGCTATTTCAAGCTCCACATTCATGTTTCTATGCGGGTTTAACCGTTGATTTTACAAATAAGAAATGTTGCTTAAAGGACCAGCGGAAGGGATTTTCCCTTCCTGGTGATTCTTGTGGTGCGGGACCAGTGGAAGGGACTTTTTCTGTCTGCTGACCCTGGTGGTGAAGGACCAGAGGGACTGTCTACATCTGCTGATTCTGGTTGGGCAGGACCAGCTGAAGGGACTTTCTCCATCTACTGATTCTGGGGTTGCAGGACTTTCCCTAGTTTGTTCTTAAATCACCCCGTTTTAGTGGACAATAGAAACTTCATACACCCATTTCCTTTGGGGTGCTGACTTATGCAGGATTCAGGTTTCACCTCTGTTTATTTGTTGGTGATTGGCATTTATGTTGGTGATAGAGCTCTGCATGGCATGTATCATGGCTGGCAACAGACTAGACATGTAAGCTGGCAAAAAATGTGTTTTGTTTCGTTTTGTTTCAGATGTTTTGTTATTTATTTTTTCGGGATTAGGGTCTGAAAATCAATTGGTTTCAGCATTCGGATGAATCCAAATTTCGTTAATTTCAGATGAGTTAAATGACCGTTGCAAACTAAAATTCATTGCATTACATCCTTTGTTCTCAACTGGTGCTTAAAGTGGGATAGGAGGAAGCTATGGCCGTGAGGGAGCTCCATCCATACATGCATTGCTTACAACTCCCTCACATGTCCTGTAGAGGTGCGTGGACTAGAGTGACGTCACATTGTGGCTCTCGACACCTCTACATGGCATGCAAGGGCGCGCATACAAGCAATGCATATGAGGATGGAGCTCCATCACAGCACAGCAGCCCACACTGGACCCCAGGCTGAGGATCCACTCCAGTTCCTGTAAGGTAGGGAGAATGGGTGGACTTTAAAAAATGTTTTTTAAAAAGTAAAACATTTTGGGGAGTGTGTCTGTGGTTGTGTATGTCTCTGTGTTTTTCAGGACCTGTTCACACCAGTGCAGTGCGTGACACAGTCCGGTGCGATTAATGCACTGCACCATGCATTTGCACCTATCGTGCATTCTGGTGTGGGAGGTGTACAACGTTGCCATTAGTTTGAATGGGACCACAAATTAATCTCCAACCCACAGTACGTACACCCACACCGGAACCCGCAGTACCCTAATATCATATATAGTGCTACTATTGTATTAATCATGTTTGCAACATTCATTCATGTATTTTTTCCCACGGCATCATGGCAATCGCTCACCCTGTTTTCGGTTTTTGGTGATGTGACACCCAATTGATGCCGACCGTCTGTAAACTGTGTTTACTTTGAGGGGCGGCTCAAGGAGGTGGTGTGTCTGAGCGTCCAAAGTTCCGGCAGCAGGGCGAGGGGCTGTAATGCATAGCCATTTGTAATTTTGTATTATAAGGTGCATGATCATCTTATACAGTTTGATTTTTTTGATCAGTCACCGCCGGAGTATGTGTTCTTTTGGCCGCCTCATGTATACGGTAGATTTCCCCGTTCTCCTGATGAAAGCAACACCCCCTTAGTCCTGATTGGCCAGACAAGGTGTTTCCTAGCAACTAAATGCTATTGGCTGGTCATTTTACGATCCCTTAGAGGCTCATTGATTGACTACAGAATATAAATTAGCATATCGTTAGTCAACTACTCAGCTCTGAAGAAGGGGTAGTTCCCCAAAAATGCGCTTAGCTAGAGGTAGCATGACTCTACACATAGCAGAGCTCCATTTCATTCATCTCCACAGCAGTTCATCCAGTGAGGACTACCAGTCCCATTTTATATTTTTCTTGCTCTGCTTGGGAGTATATTGTGTTTATTATTATTTTCACCAATAAAAAAGGATTACTGCACCAGGTCAAGCGCCCCGTGTTTTCTTTTCTTTCCTATGCAGTCTTTAGGATCCCTTGTCTGTTACAGGGCGGCCATTCCAATTAACTCTTTGGGCCACAGGAGGTTTCCTTTGGTTGTGTATATTTGGTGCTGGACATGCCATTTTTTTGTGGGTTGGGAATTAGCCCCCTAAAACCCCTTACCAGACCTTAATCCGGGCAGCAGCCTGGCAGGGCGAAATCCCTCCACCAAATCAGGCCACATGCCCTCTGCATTGGGAGGGTGCTTTTCCAGGGGGGCACCCTTGGAAAAGCACCTTGTCTCCATGCAGATGGGAACAAGGGCCTCCTCCCCACCACCCTGACCTGGTGGTTGTGGGGGTCTGCGGGCCTTTCATAAAGCTGGGCACCCAGATGCCAACCCTCCTTGTGAATGAGTAAGGGGTACTTCACTAAAGGATTAAATAAAATGTAAATAAACACACGCCTTAGAAAAAATTAATTTTATTTGTCAGAATGTTGTATGTCTACTGGACTCTTGTTTGGACAGATTTAGGTGAGTTATTCCTCAGATTTACTAAGAATTACAGGCCTACAATATAAAACAAAACATTTCCATGAAAAACAAATGTACCGCTTTGGGATGCTAAAATCCTGAATAATCACACCGCCAGGGAGGTTAAGAGATATATTGCTTGAGAAAGTTTAAGCAAGGAAAACAATTCTCTTCTGCATACATTGAGAATGAAGTCATGTGTACTGAGACAGTGACTACTTACATTCTTTCACTGATTACAGAAACACTAATTATTTGTACTTTCAAAACAACATTTTAATAATATATACTAATATATGTCAATAAGTACAACCAAATAAGTAAGGTATATAGGTTGAATATTAAAAAAAAAACTCAATTAAGCAAATATTTAGATGCTTCATGTAATAACAATAATAATACAATTGGAATGATTGGTTATACCATTCCTATCAAATAATACTGTATACAAGGTAACTTTTAATGTGTGCTCTTTTTCATATGTTATAAAGATGAGAAAGGAAAAAAAAATATCATGGTAAATGTTTCTTTTGTCCTTTGTTAAGCTTGAGACATGGCATTAATTTCAAAGTCTAACACAGTCTGGTACCATGGTCAGTCCTTATTTTCAACCTGGGAATGTATACTGTAAGGGTCTGAGAATGGGTGATGTTAGAGTCTTTGTCCAGAAACCATGAACTCAAATTCACCTTATACACTGATATAATATAAAGAACAAAGATGGCTTCCAGTATGCCCATATTACATTATGCAGAAAAATAAGTATAGGCCTTATTGTTTATTCCTTTTAGCACTAGAGTGTTCTGAAAAATTGAACAAAAAACAAAACATGCATTTTTTTATAATTCCTTATTTAAAATACATTTTAAAAATGTCCCATGAGGGGGGCGTGGCCAGGATGTGAGGCTGAACGGACGTCCATTGCAGCAGCTCCGATCATCCGTCTAGCCATCCTGCTTCCCAGCTGACCTAATCGTGTTTTTACACTTACCTTCTCCTGGCAGGTGTTCCGGTGACGACTGGTGTTCCGTCCATGCGAACCCGACGGCGATCGGCCCGGCCCCGAGCGAGCGGTGTGACTTCAGGCCCTGCTCCTGTCACGCGTGCCGGCGCCATCTTGGCTGCACGCTCTCCCTCTCTCACTACCACTAGCACGCAGACCGCTCAGTGGGGAGACATGGAGCCGGAGGTGAGAGCACATAACGCTGCCAGCCTGCATCCTTCTCAGGGCAAAGACCCTCCAGATGCCACGGACGCCATCCTGGCGGCGATTGAGGCCAGTAAAACGACCCTAATAGCCAGGATGGATACGCTGGCCACAGAATGCGGCCTAATCCGTCAAGATATGGATAAAATTAGGGGTCGAATAACAACAGTGGAGGCACGAGTGGGAACATTGGAGGATACTTCAGGGGCACACGATCAGGCCCTCAGGAGCTTACAGCGCTCAGTGGAGCAGTTAACAGCACGCTCAGAGGATGCTGAGAATCGCTTACGCCGCAATAATGTGCGGGTAGTGGGGCTCCCGGAGGGGGTGGAAGGCCCGGATACTACCGCCTTTGCTGAGGCGTTCTTTAAGGAACTCTTGGATCTCCAATCGGTCTCTGCGGCCTACATAGTGGAGCGCGCCCACCGGGTGCCCGCGAGTCGCAGACCTCCTGGTTCGCCTCCTCGGCCATTTTTGGTCCGCTTCCTCAATTTTAGAGATCGGGATCTGATCCTCGCCACTGCCAGAAGAAGGGAGTCGGAG
>NW_017308292.1:176693-190784 GCF_000935625.1 Nanorana parkeri | reverse complement strand
GGGGGGGGGGATGCTGATCGGGGATTGTCTATGCGTACTGTGTGTGTATTTTGGGCATATGTTATGCCGTACTGTGTGTTATTTTGTACTTGAGGCACTATGTTAGTGCCCTGTTTATTTGTATTATAAACTGCAAAATGAATAAAAAGATTTATAAAAAAAAAAAATGTCCCATGAAGTCATTCCAGCTTCCGCCAGCAATTAAAAAACAAAACCTCCCCAATGCAATGTTTACATCTGGCAGTGGACAGAAATAAACAATGCCTGCTATTGGCTATTTAGGATTGAAATACCCAGTCCCAAATCTGTCAGTCCCAAATCTGTCAGTCCCAGAGGAGCGGACCTGAGAGTGACTGACATCAGGGGTACCCAGTTGCAGATGACCACCCTGCCCACAGACCCCCACAACCACCGGGCCAGGGTTGTGGGAAAGAAGCCCTCACCCCCCTCGGCACGGGGACAAGGTGCACCCTCCCAATGCTGAGGACATGTGGTCTTGTATGGTGGATGGAGGGGCATTTGCTCATCCCCCCCCCTTTCCTGCGCTGCCAGGCCTGTGCTCGGATTAAGGGTCTGGTATGGGATTTTAGGGGGGGACTTCATCATTTGTCCTAATGACGAGTATTGACATAAGGACACGGATGATACATCTGTTGAGATGCTCATGTCGTCTTTACTGCCCTGAAATAATTAGCCTGAGATATGCAGATCCAAGATATATGGGAAAGCTTTCTGAACACAAGTGTTGTGGCATCTCAGAGCTGGGGGATTCCTGAATGAGCATTATTTATTAACAAGGAGTAGCTTTATTAAGGCATATATATTATATTATGAGATTAATGGAGGACAAACATACGTGACTGTGCATCGCTGTAGTGATGATATCAAGGGGACATTCAAAATATTATGTGGAGATGTTCTTCCTATTAGATACAAGTGTCCTAAAGATTTAGATATTATTACATATAAAATTGATACAGATATGTAAAATAATGCTCATTACGTGGGTGGATAATTTCTAACTTTTGAAGAAAACCCTGGTGATGAATGACAACAAGGCCCCATTCACAGAGGACGTGTTTCCCTGTACAGCACAAATGGCAGTTTTTTTATGCGCCTCGAGCAGCGGGAAGAACTGTGCGGGGAACTCATGTAAGTCTAAAGCGACACAGGAGCTGTACGCCCTCACATGCTGTTTTCCGCAGCTCAGAGTATTGACAGCCTTACACAGACACATCCAGGTTATCTAGTTGATTTTTAAGGCTCTTGTTGCACAATGGGTGTACTTTGGTGGTACAGTTTAGCATTATCCTTTCTAAATAGGTTTATTTTGGGATTTATAATAAAGTATTTAAAAGCTGCTTTTACAATTGTTTTTACAACAGTATGTCCATGTAGTCTACCTAAATAAAACTTTTTTGGGGTGTTTGAAAGTGTATGGAAACCCTAACAATGAGTTGCTACCTTTAGTCTGCTAAATATACCAACCAATATATTGGGGGGAATTGATCAAAACTGGAGCTGACATAATCTAGAGCAGCTGTGCGTTCGCTTTCTTCGTTTCCCTTTCAAACTTGATGCGTGCACACGTTCACACAATGCACGAAAAATTGTTGGTTAATGGCACCCCCAAACATAGTGAGAAAGAAAGATAGATTCATGACTTGGCACATCCGTACCGTGCGACACACATGCAAAACACAGTCATAAAATGCACATAGCATGTAGGGCAGCCGATGGAAAGGATTTGGCTGCCCTATGCTGAGGCGCGGCAAACACAATATATGTAAATAGTACCTTATTAGTTGGCATTGTTCCCAGCTATCTCTGTGGATTACAGAACAAATCACACCTATGTTATGAAGAAGAGGAGGGAGGGAGGTGTTCTGCAGTCCTGTCCAAGAGGGACAACTCTGCTCCTCCATAGATACAGTTTAGTGACCATGTGTTGTCACCCTAGGACAGGAAGTGTATTACTGGCAGGGTCACCAGGCAAAAATGAAGGAAAAAATAATAGTTCTTTCAAATGAAGCCCAAAGAAATCTTTGAAACTTTTTACACATGCTCCCAATAATTACCACACACAATTAGATCGCCAGCATTTCCTTTACCTGCATTCAATTAGTACCAAATCAGGCAGACCCTTGCACTACATAGTTGATAGTAGATCTAAAGGGGATTGTACAATCAGATTGAAGAGTGTATCATTGTTCTGCCTCTCCTGTCTAAGCATTAAAAGTGTGATCTCTGTAACTTACAGTTGTGGCAAGATGGCTATAACTCACAATCTCAGCGAGTTGGCAGACAGTTGACTCAATCTATTATGACACCTTGAAGATTGTTGAGAAGTTTAATCCAAACTTTGCAGAACTTTACAACAGCGAACATAGGATAGGTGAGAATATATATAAAAAGGAGAACTATGGGGTCAGGGCTTTTCCCCATAGTTCTCCTAAGGGTAACGGGAGGACACAAACTAGCGTCCTCCCATCACCCAAAGCTCAGTATACCGCGAGCTACAGCTCGCAGTATACTGAGACGCCACAGCCGGGACGGAACCAGACATTAATGTCGAGATCCACCCAGCTGCGTGATTGACAGCTGGCTCTGCCTATCTAGAGGCAGAGCCAGCTGTACCCTCTCCCGTCCGTTCCACCAGTCAGCACTGGAGGATCGGACAGGGGAGGGGGGGAATCCCTGCAGGTAGCCGTGAGTGACAGTCACGGCTCTCTGCAGGGATAGATCGAGAAGTGAGTGAGCGACGGTATGTGTTCGCTCACTTCCCGATCTATTGAGCCGACCTGTGACAGTTTCATTGTCACAGGTCAAACAATGTAACAAAAGATGTTAACTGGTAGTCCGGGCAGCTAAAATTGAATGTGAGAAATATATCGCCGTAGTAAAAAGAACCCCAAATTTTTTTATCAGTACATAAACAGTAAACAGGGGAGAAAGGAACAGATAGGCCCAATAAAGGACATAAATGGGCCGTTACTCACAAACAACAGGGAGAGGCCCGAGGCGCTAAATACTTTCTTCTCGTCGGTATTCACCAAGGAAAAAGAAGGGTTTAATGTACATGATAAAAACACAAAATTTAACAAGAAATACACCTGAGTGGTTGACTGAAACTGGGATACAACATAGGCTTAAACTACTAAATGCAAATAAAGCATTAGGACCTGATAATCTACACCCCAAGGTACTCAAGGAACTGAACAAGGAGATAACAAGACCATTGTTCCTTATTTTTAAGGAATCCGTAATGGCCGGTAGAGTGCCAAGCGACTGGCGAAGGGCTAATGTGGTACCTATATTCAAAAAAGGGTCAAAATGCCAACCGGGAAACTATAGACTAGTTAGTCTGACATGCATAGTATGGGAATTATTACGGATTTATTAAGTGAATTATTAAGGATTACTTAGTGGAATTCGTCCTGGATCAGGACATAATAACTGATATGTAGCACGGATTTAGGAAGGATCGTTCTTGCCACACCAACCTGCTGACCTTTTACGAAGAGGTAAGTAGAGACCTGGATGGGGGGAGGCCGGTGGACGTAGTATATCTGGACTTTTCCAAAGCATTTGATACGGTGCCACATAAACGCTTGTTATACAAGCTAAGGGCTATGGGCATAGATGAATTAGTGTGCACGTGGATAGAAAACTGGCTACAAGAACGTGCACAAAGAGAATCAGTTAATGGCACCTTTTCAGACTTGGTGGAGGTCATGAGTGGCGTGCCCCAGGGTTCTGTGCTGGGTCCCATGCTTTTTAACCTATTTATTAATGATATTGGGGAGGGAGTGAGTAGCCATGTGTCAGTGTTTGCTGACGATATGAAAATTGGGAGGGTAATAGACACGGATTTAGATGTTATAACAGTACACGAGGACCTGAACTATGAAACAAGGTTGTTAAAATTAAATATGTTCTCTTCGGAGGTTAGGAGATTAAGGGGGGACATGATTTTCCTGTATAAACTATTTAAGAGCGACAACAACATTATTAACAAACGGTTTATGGTTAGCTCCGTAACAAAGACCAGAGGGCACAACCAAAAATTGGTGGAAAAAAAAATTTCAACACACAGGGCGCAAGGGGTTCTTCACAGTTAGAACGGTTAAAGTCTGGAACTTGCTGCCGCAGGAAGTTATCTCAGCTAAAAGTGTGGAATTATTCAAGAAACTCCTGGACGAGTTCCTTGGAGATCATAACATACACGGGTACAGGTATGCCTAAGATCAAAATCACACATGGACTAATACATATGCGCATACCTGCTCAAACATAAATGCATACACATAATAGGTTGGACTTGATGGACTTATGTCTTTATTCAAGCTCAAATACTATGTAACTATGTAACAGGTTGGCTAGAACTATGAGGCTGAGTGATTTTCACTTGCCTCATAGTTTTCCTTTAATGTGATCAACTCAGCAAAGGACATGTGGATGAGATGCAGCCTGGAACATAATGAAGAAGGGTGGAGCTTTCTACACAGGAAAACCTGAACTATGGGGAGGGTGGAGGCAAATACTAGAGACAGATAAAGCAAATCATATTTAAAGGCATATCACAATACATGTGTAACATGACAATTGTCAGCTTTACAGAGAGGTTAAGATAAAACACCATGGCCATATTTCGTCAATGGCATCACTCAGCATACCCGGCCCTTTGTGTACATTCCAGCTGCTGGCATGGGGATCTCCTGACCTGCAGATCAATGGTACTTGGGATGCATCACTTGTTGCTAGGATGCCAGTGGCCACTGGATTCCTAGCAGCCAGAATCCTTGAGCGGGTAGCTGTCGAAGTAATAATCATTTGGAGATAAAGCATAATTACCATTCAGTAGTGGGTATGTAAAGGAATTGGTGACTGTCTAATTTGTGGTACTTGTGCACTTTCCTAGTGTTTTATTGGGAGCCCATTTGAAAAGTAAAGAAAGAACACAACAACATGCTATGTAGAGTTTAAAGAGTTTGGAATATTTCTGGACTTTATTTGATCGTATTATTGATGCCTATATGGTGATATATACTGTAAAGGGGATCACTGAAATATTTATGAGGGGAAAATAAATGCTGCAGATATTTATTGTTATTTATGTTGCAGGAGTAGATGGTTCTACTATTAAGAGATTACCATTGACATGATTAACTGATTAACTGTAGCAGCTAATATGATTAGTTTGTTAAGATAGAGCGCTTCAGATATTTGGCATATGTATTCTGTTTGACAAAAACATTTTAATCAAAAAATGGCAATTGTGATATAAAGTGCTTTAGGAATCTAAGAGGGTTATTCACTAAGGAGCCGAAGGATCTAGCCGTAGCTTCGGCTGATCCTTCAGCTCACTTCGGACGCTGGAGCCCTTCGGTTCAGTTGAACACGCATATGCTTCTGCTCGGCTGGGCCGTAGTTACACCCGATGCGGAGAGAACGGTCTGCCGAAGTCAGGTTATTCGAGGACATTGAGCTGTCATTAAATGACAACTGGGCAGAGCCGGCCGTGATGTCATGGCTGGCTCCACCCAGTTGTTGTCATTCAACAATTCAGCCCAGCTTTCTTGGAGGCCCAGCATTCTTGGAGGCTGTCATTAAATTACAACTGGGCGGAGTCAGCTTTGACATCATGGTATTCTCAGTAGGTCACCGGCACACACGAAGATAAGTTCTGAAATCAATATCTCTTTTATATATTTATTGAAGAATGCTAAAGCATGTCATTAGAAGCTAACGTTTTGGGACCTCGCAGGGACCCTTCATCAGAGCGACATAGTGACGACCGTAAGGAGTGCAGGTGGTTCTTGGAAACAGCTGTGACGTCATGGCTGGCTCCACCAAGTTGTCGTCATTTAATGACAGCCCAGTGTCCTCAAATAACCTGAGGACGCTGGGCTGTCATTGACGCTGGGCTGTCAATGGGGTCCGCCCAGTTGTTTTGATTTGTCTGGGACCTGCGGGAAGACTCTGACAGGTGCCAGACAAATGCCAACAGTTGGGTGGAGTCAGCAGTTATGTTACCGCTAGCTTCCCCCAATTGTATATATTTTGCGTGCATCTGTCAGATTCTTCATTCTGCGGCGGGAGTTCGTCGCGTGTGGTCGGGTGGCTTTTTTTTGATGAGTCGTCATCATCGTGGACAACTCTGGGCGTCGTGATTGACCCTTGAATTTCGACGTTGGATCAATTTTGGGGATTTTTTTTTATTAATAAAAGGAATTGTCAAAAAGTTTTGGTGTTTTTTTTTTAATTAAAAGGATTTGTTTTCAAACGTCTGGGGTGTTTATTTACATTGTTATTTAACCCTTTAAAAAATGAGTAGGGGTACAAGTACCCCTTACTCTTTCACATGGTGGGCAGCATCTGGGTACCCCCTTTATTAAAGGGGGTACCCAGATGCAAATTAGCCCCCCGCCCGCAGACCCCCACAACCAATGCCCAAGGGCTTGTGGGGAAGAGGCCCATGTCCCCATCGGCATGGGGACAAGGTGCTTTTCCAGGGGCGACTCTGGAAAAGCACCCTCCTAGTGCAGAGGGCATGTGGCCTGGTGTGGAAGGGGGGGCGCTCGCTCATCCTCCCCTTTCTGGCCCTGCCAGGCCTGTGCTAGGATCAAGGGTCTGGTATGGAATTTTAGGAGGTACCTCATGTTTTTTCCCCAATTTGGGGGGGCATGGTCCCTCCTTAATGTTCCTAGCAGACCTAAAGGCCCTGGTATGACTTTGGGGGGAACACGCACTTTTTTTTTTTTTAACTTGGGGTCCCTACCAGACCTGAAATAACAACTGTCACCAAGAATCACACTGCATAATACACTCTGCACACTGTATGATATAAAAAACATCTTTTATAGTATCAAATCCTCCACTCTGTTACTCAATATTATTATGACAGCACACCTTCACTGTAAACTTTCACACTTATATCATGAAGAAACAGTTCGCTGCTGCTGCAACGGCACTGACTCTGCAGGGTGGCCAACAAGGGCATCTTCATCACTTTGTGGTACATATGACTGATCAGACTGGGTATTATCAGTTACAGTGCCACATCTGGGTCAAGGGCACCCAAACTACTGTCACAGGCCACCTACTTTCCCTCTATCCTCTTTGTACAGGTAGATGTGGCCTTCCCTGCACACTAGTATTAGAGGGGACAGCATGCCCTGGACTCCAGGCATGGCATTCTGCCTAGGGCAGAGTAGGGGTACTCATGGCCTGGGTGCTGTACATTTTCCCTGCTGTGGCCAGATCTCTTTCTGTGGTACCTTTGCTCGTGTGTAGCGATGTGGTGGAGAAACAGAAGGCCAGTCACCGGGCAACTGAGTGTTTTAGGGGCAGGGACTCTTTTCCATCCTGGGCAAACTATGAGCTTTTAATGCTGTCTGCCCTACTTGCAAATTCTCCCCTGCCATACATGCCCTGCTTAAATACTCAGACTCTCCTCATGAGGTTTGGACGTCTTAAAAAACTATTTAACCTTTGACTTCTTCCACTCTTCAATAGACAGCTTTGTTTCCTGTATCGAGAGAGCTTTTTGAAGAAATCTGCCATCAACTCTTACCCTCCTTCTTCGTTCTTTTTAGGGGCTTTCTGACGTGGAACCTTTCATGGCCACTCACCCTAATCTTACCTGGTCTGGATTTAAAACTTTTGGGCTGTGAAGAACAGGTGGCAGCGACAAAGTTGGCACAGGTAAATAAGTTGGTATCAACTCTCTCAGCTGTGTGAGAGAAGCTTAAAATTAAGGAGTCTTCCAGGACTCCACAATTTTTTTTGGTACTCACAAGCACAAATGGTCTTTAAGATTCTTTCTTTACTTTCTTTGCTCTTACTTTATCTACAAATAATGATCTGGCTTTACTCACCCATTTACTTTAGCTAGGCATTTTGCTGTACACTATCTGTTTGAAGAGTCATTTATTAAGAAATGGTCCTCTCCACCAGTGATGGATCCTCAGATTTCCAGGCATAATAAAGCCATGATCATTCCTATTGAGGCTTCTCCATCCTTCAGGATCCATGAGACAGTAAGACTGAGAGTGTTACTCATTTAATGCATGTATTTACTGGATCTCTTATCTGGCCGGTTCTGGTTTCTCCTTTGGTAACTCAGACACTAACTGAAATGGCCAAGGCCCAAGAGAGCTTCACGTCACCACTGCAACCACTGGCTTGGAGATCCAGAGCCTCATGTGACCTACTAGGAGCCTGTCACTTCCAGCACAGACATACCCTACGTGTCAGGAGAGAGGAGTGAAACCACGGTGGTGAGGGTGGTTGGGGTACAGCCAGGGAGTGCCAGAGCGCGTGCGCTGTAATGGGTTATGGCTGGCAATGGATGCAACAGCCTACGAGACCAGTGTATCCACTGTCCTGCAACTACAAGTGCAGGTCGAAGTTCGCAGTCTGGACAGGACCACCACTCGGTCCGTACCGCAGTCCACCATTTAGTGACCCCTGGTTTAGGCTATTTCTGCAGGGTTGGGAAAGTGGTGGGCCAGTGAAAACATTGAGGGGATGACGTAGTAAGCTAGCAGCTTACATTGTCCCGTGCTTGAAAGTACTTATGTAGTGGCGAATAACTGCAGAGAATATCAGGTCGCTTCCGAGGAAACTCCTTGAGAGGAGAATTGTATGAAGCCAATGGTCGTCCCAATCAAGATCAACCGGGACTCAGGTGTAAATGGGGGTGTTATAATATAAAAACAGTTCCTATCTATCCTAAGTGTAAAATTTAGAGTGGCCAACACAAAGGGTGAAAGAACACATAACAATAGAATTAATAATAGTGATGCGCTATGTGATAACTAAAAGCTGAAACCCCTGACAACAGTGATGGTGTCTTTAAACAATACTGCGTAACTATATATAATAAGTGTACAAAGTGTCAATTACAAAGGTACAATCAATAACTCACATACACCTTACAGCCATATAAAATGTACAAAAGTGTCCAATGTAACGTAATATTACAATAGTGTCCAAAGTGACAAAATAAATGCAACTCTTCACCTATTTCTGTTTCACAGTCCTCCTTGGGTTTTCCAAATCAACCTCGTGTAAAACACTCCTCTTAAAAAGATGATCACCTTCTGCTTTAATTAATTACATTATGAAAAGAAAACGAGAAAGGATCCATTATCGTGAACACCTTAATGTGCACACAATTTTGCTCACCTTCTTAAATTTGACCACAGCTAACATACACTATATTACCAAGATTATTGGCCACCTGCCTTTACACGCACATGAACTTTAATGGCATCCCAGTCTTAGTCCGTAGTGTTCAATATTGAGTTGGCCCACCCTTTGCAGCTATAACAGCTTCAACTCTTCTGGGAAGGGTGTCCACAAGGTTTAGGAGTGTGTCTATGGGAATGTTTGACCATTATTCCAGAAGCACATTTGTGAGGTCAGGTACTGATGTTGGACCTTTCATCACAAAGGTGTTCTATCGAGTTAAGGTCAGTACTCTGTGCAGGCCAGTCAAGTTCCTCCACCCCAAATTTGCTCATCCATGTCTTTATGGACCTTATCTGAAAAAAATGAGTCAAGGCAACTGGACTTGCTGTATTTTTCTTTGTATGTAGCTTTCTTAATTCGTCTTCAAGAAAAATACCGCAAGTCCAGTTGCCTTAAAGTATTTTTTTACAGATATACCATGGCCTGGATGAATGAGAACCTTCAGGCATTTTATGGACCTTGCTTTGTGCACTGCTGCACGTTGGAACAGGGAGGGGCCATCTTCCAACTGTTGTTGGGAGCATGAAAAATTGTCCAAAATGTCTTGGTATGCTGATGCCCTAAGAGTTCCCTTCACTGGAACTAAGGGACCAAGCCCAACCCCTGAAAAACAACCCCACAGACAGAAAAGCGTGATTCGTCACTCCAGAGAACAAGTCTCCACTTCTCTTGAGTCCAGTGGCGGCGTGCTTTACACCACTGCATCCGACGCTTTGCATTGCACTTGGTGATGCAAGGCTTGGATGCAGCTGCTTGGCCATGAAAACCCATTCCATGAAGGTCTCTACACACTGTTGTTGTGCTAATCTGAAGGCCACACTAAGTTTGGAGGTCTGTAGTCATTGACTCTGCAGACAGTTGGCGACTTCGGCGCACTGACCCAAACTTCAGCGTGCGCTGACCCCGCTCTGTTATTTTACGTGGCCTACCACTTCATTGCTGAGTTGCTGTTGTTCCCAGTTGCTTCCAGTTTGTTTTAATTGTTATTTCAAGGAAAACCGGAATCCAATGATTTGGAGGGGTGTACCAATACTTTTGCCAATATAGTGTACTGTATATTAGTCTAATCAATCATGCTTGCCCTTCACTGCAAAGGTCACAATCAGCACCTATGTAGATATGATGATACTCCCAAGCAGATGGAATCGCATATGGATAAAATAAAAAAGGTACATAGGGTAATCCTATAAAAAAAAAAGCTTTGACGACTTCAGGGAGGGAGCACTCATAATAGGGGTAATTTTTATCTTCTCTTAGATCCTGGGCTGTACTCCTCCAGATCCACTTCTCACCTGTCAGGAACGGCGCTGCGTCGGATTAAAAAAGATGCCTCCACTCCCACCAGCTCTCTGATGTATGGCGGGTTCATCACCCTTCGGTAAAGGAGTACTCTTCCTTCTCCTCAGCTAGGAAGACTTATACACGTATTGACTACTTTTTAGTTCACCACTCCATTCTACCCATGGTTTCTGGAGCGGCCATAGGCCACATCACCCTGTATGACCATGGCCCTTTTACAAATTATGGTGGATATGGGCTCCGCGGAGGCTAGACCATGGCATTGGCGCTTGAACGAGACCTTGCTTCAGGACCCAGCCCTTTCGGGGGAAATTGCAGATGATCTGAGCACTTACTTTTCTCTGAATTCTGCCTCTGAGTGTTCCCCTTATTCGATCTGGGAAGCTCATAAAGCCTATATTAGGGGTACACTGATCAAGCTGGGTTCCCGGGTCAATTCAACAGATTGACTCTCTACTGACACAAATTCACCTGCTGGAAACGAGACAAACAGGACCCCCTACCCGAACTTGTTGGCCCAACTGACTCTGGTTAGGGACTCCCTGCACTCGCAGAGAGCCAAAAGCGATGCTAGTTTAATGTAGGCGACATTTCTACGAGTTCAGTAACCAAATGCAGCAGATCCATGGCCCATGCGTTACGTCAACAGAGATCTAGGACCTTTATTGCCGCTATGAAAATGCCTTCGGGATCCCTTCTCCATCTGTCTTCGGAAATGGCGGAAAACTTCCGGGCCTACTACTCGTCTCTCTATAATCTCCCACGAACGCGGTCAACGACGGCGATTGTCCCATATTAGGGTGTACTTAGCCTCCTTGGGCCTCCCCACACTGCCCTGTGAGGTGGTTGAGCTACTGGAGTGACCAATCATGTAATTGGAACTAACAGAGGTCATGAAACAGACTAACATCGGGCATTTCGTTTCTTTTTTCGGTCAATTTTTTTTCTAATTTTTCATTTATTTTTTTAATATATCCCGCCGGTTCCGCCCCCCTGCGACGCGTACGGTTGCAAGGGTCGGAGCCCGGAAGACTGATGCTGGCGTCGGCCAGAGAACACAGCGCAGCTCCAGGGACAAGGTCAGTAATGCTATGCGGCATTCCCGAGTGTAGCTCGGGGTTACCACTTATGGTATGGAAAAGTAACCCCGAGCTACACTTGGGAATACCGCCAGGAAGGTTAATGAGTCACTGTCTATGGCGTCCTCAATCTCTAACGGTACCCATCAGGGATGCCCGCTATCCCCACTGATTTTTGTTCTCACCCTGGAACCCCTGCTTTGGTTGATCAGGGCAAACCCGGACATTGGAGGTGTGGAGTTGGATGGCCAAACCCATAAGGTGGCTGCCTACGCGGACGACCTGCTCTTCTTTTTATCGTCCACGGATGTCTCCCTCCCGAACCTGCTGGCTGAATTCTCCTAATACGAAGAATTATCGAACTTAATACTTCATATTAACGGCCAGAAGTCAGAAGCCCTGAATCTTACTCTGCCCAGCTCTCATGTGTGACGCTTCTGGGATAATTTTCCTTTCGCGTGGTCCCAGACTTCCATAAAGCACCTGAGCATTCAGCTCCCTCTGAACCTGGCACACACCTACTCCCTGAATTTCCTGCCTTTACTTCAGAAGATCAAAGCGGACCTACTGGGGTGGTCAGGTTTAGCGTTCTCCTGGACGGGCAGGTGTAACGTTGTCAAACAGAATGTCCTGCCGAGACGGCTATATCCCATCCAGGCGCTGCCCATCTCGATCCATAGAGGCTTCTTTGCGTCGGTTTAGTCCCTAGCAAGGCTACGCAAAATCTTCCCCGACTCTAGTGACTGCTGCTGGAGGTGTGGCTCCTCCCAATGTGCGCCCTGCTATAAAGGCTGGTTATAGATTCATGCATGTACCATCTTTTCTAGTTTTACTATTTTTGGTTTGGGGACGCACTGGGGTCCCAGCGTGCATTTTTGGTTGCTGGGCCTCCAGTGCGTCCCTGCACCTTATTAGGAGGAGTTGGCTACCTCCAGGTACACCTGCATGTAATTTATCGACTTCATTAATATGCTCACACTTAGAGACTCGGAAACATAGAGTTAGGACCACACTTTGCAGAGGTGCCTTGGCGCGGCAGTGTGGCTTCTACATATTTTTGGCCAAAAGTTTGTGCAACTAAAACCTCTGATTTTAACGCATACTGTTGACAGGGCAATGTGTTTGGTTGCAGGCTGGTTGGCAGGTTGAGGCTGGGGAATTTTTGTGTTTTGTATTGTTGTAAGCCTTCCCAATGTGCGCCCTGCTATAAAGGCTGGTTATAGATTCATGCATGTACCATCTTTTCTAGTTTGACTATTTTTGGTTTGGGGGACGCACTGGGGTCCCAGCGTGCATTTTTGGTTGCTGGGCCTCCAGTGCATCCCTGCACCTTATTAGGAGGAGTTGGCTTCCTCCAGGTACACCTGCATGTAATTTATCGACTTCTCGGATGCATAGAGTCAGTGGCGACTCTAGGAACAATATGTAGGGGGGGCACATAAGATACAACAGTCAAATCTGGGGGGGCACTAATAATTTTAATTGCATGTTGCAACCGTTGGGCACTGATGAGCTGATTTAATTGCGGATGGCATCGGCACCCCGCGGTTGCGACATGTAGTCCAACGCCGTCCACAATCCTGCATACCGCAACGGCCGCGCGCCGATGCCATCTGCAATTTAATCAGCTCTCGGCGTCTGGCAGTTGTGGAATACAGCATGGGCTGACTGGCAACTTTTAGCCCAGGGGCAAGTACAACCCAGAGGCCCATGGTGCAGCAACTTAGCCCACGCTCCAGCTCTGCCTCTTCCCCCGCCTTCCCCCCGTCCTTGCCTGACACTTTTAGCATCCATGTAACACTAGTGTGAATGGTCGGGTGATGTGAGGACTAGTGATGGGCTCAGGCGTGTTCGCAGCTCCACGTGCCGAGCCCGCCAGGTAGCTGACAGGGCCAATCACAGGTACTGAGACATTATCCCAGTCCGCAGCCGCAGAGATCGGATATGTCTCAGTTCCTGTGATTGGTGCTGTGGCGCTGTCAGCTTCCTGGCGGGCTCGGCACATGGGGCGGGGAACACGTCGAGCCCATCACTAGTGAGGACTCCTAGTAAGTCCATAAAAGGGGTGACTGGCTGGGGGATGGTGTTCTCCTCCCACTGGGCTCCCCACACTCCGCTCCATGTCCGCTACTTAGGCACTCTCACCCACTGTAGACCTCCGCTGGCTGTCCATGCTTCTGGGCTGTGAGCTGGGGGAGGATAGTGGGAGGGGCCAGACAGTGTCAAAGTCAGTGTTCTATAATTTTTCTCGCCCCTATACCTTTTCTAGACTGTGTCACTTCCAGTGGGGCCGAGTCATCCGAATCAGATGTTTTCATGACCCCCTTTCTTCATGACATGCACACCTGGAAGTGACGCATTAGAGAAATTAATGGGTTGAGGAAAGTTAGAACACTGGTAGTGGAGGGATGCCTCGTCAGTGCTGTGCGCGTGTACGACTGCTGCGACCCTGGTA
>NW_017308292.1:166389-172218 GCF_000935625.1 Nanorana parkeri | reverse complement strand
GATCCCGTCATCTACGTCGGGATCCACTCCGGCTGCGGCGTCTCAGTATACCGCGAGCTGCAGCTCGCGGTATACTGAGCTTAGGGTAACGGGACGCTAGTTTGTGTCCTCCCGTTACCCTAAGGAGAACTATGGGGAAAAACACTGACCCCATAGTTCTCCTTTAAGCATTCAAGCCTGGGACACTGCAAATGAGAAAAGGCGTGAGGAGTTTTCATTCTGTAAACTGTAGGATGGTATTAAAGAAAATTAGCCAAAAGGAGGAACTTTATATTCCATAAAAAAAGCCCCATAGTAAGCCCTGTCCTGCATGTCTGTAGAATAAATAATCATTATGGTCACTGAAGTAGCAGTCACTGTATAACTTTATTAGTTGTTGCTGCAGCTGGGAAACAAACAGTTAAAACCCTGTGCTGTCCATGAGGGTCACTATCTGCTGAACTGGTGGTCTAGAAATCTGATAATGATTTAGCTGCACAGTGCACACTCCCAACAGTACAAAGATCTTTAATTTATGGCATTGCACCCAGGATCACACTCTCTCTCCCCCCCTCCCCCTCAGAACTGACAGTGCTCTGACAGTTCACAGACTCTTTCAGCACGGCTCGGCTGAGCGGCTCGACTGAGCCGCTCGGCCGTGATCGGGAGCTGTACGGGCTATTCTGAATAGCCCGTACAGCACCCCCTCGGTTCTTCTGTACCGAACGGGTCCTGGGGCCGAAGCTAGCCGAAGGATCGGCCGAAGCTACGGCCAGATCCTTTGGCAGCTTTGTGAATAGACCCCTATGTATTCACATGTCCTGCACCTCCACCTGGGACCGGGGCAAGTGTTAAAAAACGATCGTCCTCTAAGAGCAGAGGGAGAACTTAATGTGAGGAGCTCCACACACTGCATGACAGGCTCACAGTCAGCTACGGCCACAGTGCGGGCTCAGCAACTTCAAAGTCAGCAGCAGGGGGGCGGGGCTGACACTATAGCTACATCTAGATCTCTACAGACAGCCGCTGGAACTGCTTGTATACTAGCACCAGCACTGGAGAGACTGCACAGCTGCCTAATTTAGCAGGGGGGGCACAAGGGGGGGCAAAGCATAACTCAGGGGCCCCCCTGTAGTGACGCCTATGCATAGAGTTAGGACCACACTTTGCAGAGGTGCCTTGGCGCAGCAGTATGGCTTCTACATATTTTTGGCCAAAAGTTTGTGCAACTAAAAGCTCTGATTTTAACGCATACTGTTGACAGGGCAATGTGTTTGGTTGCAGGCTAGCTGGCTGGCAGGTTGAGGCTGGGGAATTTCTGTGTTTTGTATAGGTGTGGCTCCTCCCCTGCCAGCATGCTCTACATTTTCTGATCCTGTCCAACACTCCAGGAGTTCTGGTCCCAGGTCCACTTCATAACTCAGAAGTTCACTGACTCACAGATTCCCAGGACCCCCTCTTTTTTCTGCTCCATCACAACTCGAGCCCTCTACGGGGATACAAGCATTCAGTGGTGATTCACCTTGTCAATGCGGCACTTGCTTGTATTCCAGCTGTGAAAACAAGTCTATCCTCCCACCATCCAGCTCTGGTTTAGCAAGATCCGAGACATCAGGCAGATGGAAGACCTCACCAGTTCTCTCAGGGGGATGGTGGACCGGTTTTGCTCTACCTGGTTCTGGTGGGATGAGTACACCCTCCTCTCTCTGGAACATCTGGGTCTCCTGGAGTGAGGTTCCCAAGGTGGCCTTTTCTTTTTCCCCGCTCTCACTTCTTTCCGTCTCTTCACGCTCCCTCTCCTCCCTTCTCGCTCCTTTTTTCTCCCTTTCCTCTTCCCTCCTCCCCTCTCTGGATCCTGCCAGTTGGCTTTGGGCTTTAGTAGCTGGGCTGCTCTTTGCTAAAAAATCAGGACCCTATGGTTTGTAACAGGTGGCAGCGGGGATGTCCACCGACGAAGGTTGAACAAACGCTCTTCTTTCATATGGACATTTCGTTACAGAATGTATAGCAGATACCTGGCTAGCATCTCTGTGTGCGGTGGTTGCATCCGCTGCCAAGTTGTTGGTTAGTGGTTTAAGTTACTCTATCTCTGCGACTTAATGCATCTGATTGTGTATTCTGTGCGCTCTTAAATAAAGCTTTTTTTAAAAATAAATTCTTTATTAAAATAACATAAAACCAAACTAATCATATAATCCCTTGATGAAAAACAGTGTGCAAACAATATCCCATATACAGAAGGGAGCTCCAGCTAAGCTGCTTGTGTTTGATATAAACACGCATATTGCTGGCCACCTGTTACATTACTATCCTTCTTTCTCCTTCCTGGTCTCTCGTTGTTAGGCTCCACCCTACGTGTTAAGTCACTCAGACTTTGTCAGGGATATCCAGAGAGGGCTGAGCCAGGAAAAAGGGGGGTAGTGTTGGTGATCAACCCTCTTGATTACCTTATCACTCGGGTCATCCCTGTTGATCCATCGAGTCAACCTTCATGATCACCAATACCCCCCCCCCCTTTTATTACCTGGGATTACACTGGACATCACACAATTTTCCTCTCAAGGAGTTTCCTCACAAGAGACCTGATATCCCCTGCAGTCACTTGCCTCTGGCACGAAACATCGTAAGCTGGGAGCTAACCATGTCATACCCTCAGGCTTTGCACTGGCCCACCACTTTCCAAACTCTGCAGAAATGGCCTAAACCAAGATCCCGAGCGATAAGGGGGGTATTGGTGACATTCATGGTCGTCCCAGGTGATATGGTTGTCTTAAGGTTATCTTATGTCTATGGGTGTCCTATAGGAAAAAATAGGTTCAATCTGACAAAACAGATTTCGCTTCTGGTTATGGAAAGTGGTGGGCCAGTGAAAAGCCTGAGGGTACAACATGGTGAGCTCCTGGCATACATTGCCCCATGCGTAAAAATACATAGTCAGTGATGATGGACTGTGGAGAATATCAGGTCTCCAAGAAAAATCATTGAGAGGAAAATTGTGTGACGTCCATGGTCGTCCCCCAGCGATATGGGCGTATCCTTTTTACACTAGCCATATTAATACCTTCTCATTTTGAACAGATGGACTATATGCTTATATGATAGAGAAATGTTGGATTGACAGTGGTATTTGGCTGAGTGGTTTATACAAGACAACATCTCAGGATAATTTATACAATAACATTGATGCATAACCTACAACCTGTATTCTTTTAACATATGTTTTACTAAAGATGAACGCTTAAAAATAAGTATATTTTGAATATGCGAGTACCATTAAAGTTAAAAGGTAAGGTTCTAATGAATTCTCTATGCAATGTTTGGTCATTCATTCGGATGTGGTACTAGCCCATTTCAATTGGGATAAAATATTGTGCTAGGATTACAACTGTAGGTGGCAAACACCATAAAGAACTATCCCCTATATTATTGGCGGGCACATTGAATTACCTGTCACCCCTGTGAGGATATACAAATTTATATACAATCAAGAACAAATGGCATGTTTGGTAAATTCACTAAATCAAACTGATATGGAGCCATGCATAGGAAAATTGAAAAAATTATTGGGAAAAAAAGTCAAATAATTTTTGGCATAATAAATATTTTGACAAGTATATTCAAATTAATTATAATCCATGGGGTCTCTGGATTCAGATTTTCCCTAATATTAGCGAGGTTGATAATGAGTTAAAGGCGATGTGGGAAGCAAATATCCAGCAATGTACTCATCACATGATGAACATGTTAAATGGTAAGAGATCAATAAATTGGATAATGAGATACTTCTGATACACCCAACAATGGGGTTGGACATGCCTTTCACAACACACTAGGTGGTGGGACCAGTAACAAAGCACATATTACAGATAGAACAAATCAACCCATTTCACTTTCACAAGAAGATAAGGATTATGACCAAACACAGAAGACAGGGGCCAAACCTAAGACTAACACATCAACAGTGGGAGCTCATGTGGACAGTGGACACACTCTACGGTGAATCCTTAGGCTTTATTTGGGCTAGAACCCAAAAACAGAAGGCAAAAAGGATGGGGAACCTAGAACCCTTCTTGACCAAAGTGAATCAGAATCCAAAAGACTAGATATAATGTATGTCCTCATACAATGTCAGAAGATGAGAAACATGTCCGGGAGCTAGGTTTGGGCTTTTGTCCCCAAAGCAATCTGGAAAAATTGCTGGAGTAGGTCCCCGTGTTATGGAATGGTTAGACCAGATGTCAGGAGCCTTGTACTTTAGCTGTGACAGTTCATTACAAGCCTATGCACATTTGACCCCATAAGAATGATATTTGTGCAAATGCAAAAGGAACTCTGGCTATAGGGACTCTAAAGACTTCCAAAGAACAACAGACCCCACCAAGAAGAAGGTGCGGGGCTGGCCTGTAACATTGGCCTTTAGGCACTGGGCTCTGGGCACTAGTTCAGGGACACCTGATGGTTGAACCCTGTCTCTGAACACTTCTTAGGTAGTATTCCCACCAGGAGAATGAAGATCCACAGATGGGGCTTTGTCCCTAACATCCTTCATGGCTGACTGGGATAGCCACAACTCAAACCACTGTGGTAAGCCAGAACTATGTCCTATCTAGGAGCTTGGGTGTGCTGGGCTCTAGTCCCCAAGGAGTAAACAAATGGACCACCAGCAGCGACTCATTCAGGGCCTGTATGGATGTTTCTCCTGCACTCCTTAGAGCGTCTGGAACCAGTAGTCAATGTGGTGCTTGCAGTGATAAACACAGATGGCGCTGTGTAACTTCAAGATAGGAAATTGGAAAATCACCAGCACTCAGGAACTGTCGTTTTAGATCTTAGTGATCATTTATTGATGTCACATGTATCAGATCAGGTTGCTTGGTGGTGGTATTGGGCAAAATGAGCTGCCACAGGTTTGTTGGGATCTGTTTCTTTTTCCCCTCGTGTGAGATCTATCGCTTGTTTAATGTCACTTCGGTGTTAACTTTTTTTTATGGATTGATGGTTTTCCCAATGTTCATAAGAGAACAAGGGCATTTTAAAATATAAAACGCAGTATTCTGTAATGCAGGTGTAATAACCCTGAATAGGGTATTTCCTGCCAGTTTGAAGATGAAAGAAAGCATCACCGATTGACAAAGAATTGGAAACATTACAGTTGCAGCATTTTTAACACCCCTTCCTAGTTGAAAATTAAAGTCTAGGGGTGTTATATTTGTCACGTGGGTCAGCGCGTACCAGATGATCTCTAATGGATTCATTTCTGGAGTATACTACTCGTGGTGTTTGTTTGGCACTAGGTGTGAGAGTTTTGTCAGCCCTTAGAATGGTAGTGGTGCACTGTAATACCCGTATCTATTATGGTTTCTTAACTCGTTCTCCATTCTCCCTGTTGCTCCACCACTTTCTTCTGATGCTCTGCTTTGTGTTATGGAACTGTCATACAGTCTGTGATCCAATCATCGCCTGTCAACTAGGGACGCTGCTTTCAGTTCAGCAGCCGGCCCATGCGCAGTGTGATCCCCGGGTGGGGACACGGACTGCCAACGCCACTCTGACCACGGTACCAATTGCCATGGAGAGGAGATGATGCTCTCTCCATCTTCACGGCAATTCTGGGAATTCCTTACCCGCCTGTCAGCTCCCACAAAGTATGATGTCTGAGCTATTTATATGAACCTTTGTTTATTCTTCATATGATAATTTCTGTTTTCTGACACTTTAATGCACTGGTCACATTGTTTATACTATTTGATGCTTTATTTTATTTAATTATGGCGGGCTCTGATGTCACTATGACCTCATGGGGAGGTGTCTTGAGAACTTGAGATGAGTTTTAGGGTATATATATATATA
>NW_017308292.1:131098-166361 GCF_000935625.1 Nanorana parkeri | reverse complement strand
CCCGATGAAAGGACCCTGCGTGGCCCGGAAACGTTGGCTTGTCTGATACATGTGACAACAATAAATGATCACCAAGATCTAAAAAGACAGTTCCTGAGTGCTGGTGATTTTTCAATTTCTATCATTCAGGGCCTGTTCACAACATACTGTAGCTAAAGCAGTATCCATGCATTTTGCACATGCTATTGCACACTGCACCTAATGTGTGGTACTGGGCATTGGTGTGTTGCATTGCCTTGTATTTGAATGGCACCCCAACACACCTCCAGGCAGCTTTGTGTTGCAACAAGGCAATAGATGGTACCGCAATACTTATAGTTGTGTCGCTACTAAATTTAGTGCGTTTATACTGTAGTCAGTCTGGAGGTTAATTATTCCGTGTTTTGCAGGTTCTCCTTAAATCTGGTAGATTGAACGCTTCCCCCTGCTGCTGGGATAGGCTCCAGCATACAGTGTGTGGGAGGTCCATTACCAGATTATGAATATGCATCTGACTCTGACCAATCCCTAAGCAGGCGGACTCAGAGGTATGGGTGATGGAAGATGATAAATATTTGGGATCATCTTTCCAGAACTCTCTATCCTCTGGGGCTTCTCCCTAGGAGAAGGTCTGTGTGTTTGCAAGATGTCTGGCCTGGGCCTCAGCATGTGGCAGGTACTGGGGGCTCAGAGACCTAAGATGCTGCTGGAAAGAAACCTGAAGGAAGCTGGGCTGGAGGAAGGATCTTCTTACTGAGGAGTGTCGCAGAGGAGCTGGTGAGAGCTGCCATCTTTAACCTGTAAGAGAGATTCCTCACCCTTGACTCAGGTACTATACAGAGAAGAAGACAGTTGGTGCACTACAAGTACTGTGACTGCTCTCTCAGAGTCATAGATTTTTCCTGGCTGCTCTCTGTTGCAAGAAACTTTTTTTGGTCACTCTCATTGGACCTGTTGCTATTGCTACTAGTGAAGACGCTGTCCTCCATTTTTGTTCTTTGGGTATCCTGCAACCATATCCCTCTCCCACAAGTTAAAATTGAGCAATAAATACTAAAAAGACCCTAGACAAGAGTCTGTTCTATTTTAGATGTGTCGGTGTTGCTGGAGCTGAGGAAAAAGGGCCAGTAACTGATAAACAGGTAGGAGGACCCTAAATTATCAGCAGCTCTTTCAGGGTCATGGCTACACTACCTTTATGGCAAAATCAAATGCCTGTCCTGCCATAGCTATAGTAAATGGCTCCTTTTCAGATTGGGCTAGGGTCATGAGGGGCGTGCCTCAGGGTTCTGTGCTAGGCCCCATGTTATTCAACCTGTGTATTAACGATATCCATAAATAAATAGCCATGTGTCCGTGTTTTCTGATACTAAAATTGGGAGGGTAATAGGCACAGAATTAGACACTATAACATTACAGGAGGACCTGGATAAAATAGGGGAGTGGGCAACTATATGGCAGATGAGGTTTAAGGTTGATAAATGTAAAGTAATGCACTTTTGGGGTTACAAATAGGCAAGCAGGATACACATTAATGGGAACTCCACTAGGGAAGTCAGAAATGGAAAAAGATCTGGGGGGTCATAGACCACAGATTGAATAACAGCATGCAATGCCAGGCAAACAAAGCGAGCAGAGCACGGTCTTGTATTAAAAAGGGAATGCACTGTAGAGACAAATCTATCATTTTGCCACTTTATAGATCGCTGGTTCGGCCGCATCTGGAGTATGCAGTTCAGTTTTGGTCACCAATCCACAGAAAGGATGTCCTTGAGCTGGAAAGAGTCAAGAGAAGTGCAACCAAACTAATTAAGGGGATGGAGGACCAAAGCTATGAGACAAAGTTACTAAATTTAAACATGTTCACGCTGAAAGTAAGGAGATTAAGGGGGGATATGATTCAGCGGGGATAGCAACATCAGCAATAAACTTTTTACAGTAAACTCCAAAACAAAGACAAGAGGGCACCACCTAAAATTGGTGGAGAAAAGATTTCTGCACAAGGGGCGTAGGGGGTTCTTCTCATTTAGAGCAGTGGAATCATTCAAAAAAGCGTTTGGACGATTTGCTCAGGGACCGTAACATACAGGGCTACGGGCACACTTAACATGATCACACATGAACTCATACAAATGTAGAAGCACATGCATACACGCAATAGGTTGGACTTGATGGAACTGTGTCTTTATTCAACCTCAAATACTATGTTACTATGACTATGTCACTTCTCTCAACAATAGCTCACCCTCCTCCTGTATGAACATACTTGCCGCACTCACCACTCAACCTTGGCAAAAAGATGACACCAGAAGACTCAAAGACATAGTCGCGCTATTGAGCAACTATGGCATAAATCCAAATCTCTATTTAAGTCTGCCCTCCAAAAATACAGTACCTGACTCCACACAGCCCTATTTCATCACACTTATTAACACCCTCTCATCCAGTCCTTGTTAACCCTCTTCTACCTTTAACTCCCGTCTTCATCCCCCTCATCCAACCAGATCACTGACTGTCCAATCACTTCAAAGACAAGATTGATGCAATTTGCCATGAAATCTCCACAGTCTAGACACCTCCCACGCCTAACATACCTTGTCTACCACCACATTCAATACTTTCTTCCTCTGACCCTGTTACCACAGACAAAGTTGCTACTCTTTTATCCAACACATACCTAACCACCCCTCACAACTACTCCGGTCACTTTCTAGCTCTATCATGCACTCTCTTACTCACATGTTTTATCTCTCCCTTTCTAATGGCATTCTCCCTAACCCTCTAAAATAAAAATTAGTAACCCCTATATTAAAAAAGCCCTCACTGGGGCCCACCAGTCTGAACAATTTGAGACCCATCTTCTTGCTCCCATTTACCTCCAAACTTCTTGAACGTCTGGTATACAACTGCCCGAAAAGACAGATTGGCCCCTTTCAATCTGGCTTTTGTCTGCTCTGCTGCCTTCGACACAGTTGGCCACCCACTCCTCCGCAATAAACTCCAATTCCTTGGCCTCTAAGACTCTGCTCCCTCATAGTTCACCTCCTACCCATCTTAGCGCACCTTCCGTGTCACCTACAACACTACCTCCTCCTCTCCCCATTCTATTTTTTGATGGGGTCCCCAAGGCTCTGTCTTTGGGACACTTCTATTCTCTATCTATACCTCCTCCCTGGGTCAGTTTATAAACTCCCATAGCTTCCAATTCCATCTCTATATTGACAACATCTGAATCTTATCTATCTCTCCACTCCTCAACTTACCCCTTCTGTCTCCTCACGCATCACTAATCTTCTCACTGACATATCAACATGGATGTCACACCACTTCCTCAAACTCAATCAGTCCAAAACTAAGCTTCTAATATTTCCTCCTCTCTGTGTCCCCTCCCCTGACATCTCCATAACAATCAACAGCACTAAAATCAACCCCTCTCCTCAAGCTAGGATGCTCAGTGTAATCCTTGATTCTGAGCTCTCCTTTCAGCCCTACATCCAATCACTATGTAAATTTAGTCGACTCAACCTCTGCAACATTTCCAAAATTCACCCCTTTAACAAACAACACTGCAAAGCTTCTAATTCACCCACTTGTAATCTCTCCTTGACTTCTGTAACTCCCTCCTTGTTGGTCTATCACTAAACAGGCTATGCCCCCTTTCATAGTTACATAGTGTTTGAGGTTGAATAAAGACATTAGTCCATCAAGTCCAACCTATAGGATCTCATTCTTAGGAGTACTTGTACCCCTGTATATTACGGTCCCTCAGGAAATCGTCCAATAGTTTCTTGAACAATTCCACACTCTTAGCTGAAATCACTGTCTGCGGCAGTGAGTTCCAGACCCTAACTGTGAAGAACCCCCTTCGCCCCTTGTGCAGGAATTTTTTCCCCACCAATTTTAGGTGGTGGCCTCTAATTTTTGTAATGGAGTTAATTATAAATAGTTTATCGCTAATGTTGCTGCCACCATTGAACATCTTGTACATGGAAATCATATCCCCCCTTAATCTCCTCACCTCCAATGTGAACATGTTTAAATTTAGTAGCCTCGTCTCGTAGCTCTGGTCCTCCATACCCCTAATTAGTTTGGTTGCCCTCCGCTGGACTTTTTCCAGCTCAAGGACATCTTTTCTTAGTACTGGTGACCAGAACTGGACCGCGTACTCCAGATGAGGTCGAACCAATGATCTATAAAGTGGCAAAATTATGGACTTGTCCCTGCAGTACATCCCCTTCTTAATACAGGACAAAACCCTTGTAGCTTTGTTTACAGCAGCCTAGCACTGCAAGCTACCTTTCAGTTTGTGGTCTACAATGACCCCCAAATCTTTCTCCATGTAACAATCGTATCTCCTCACGGCCGGGACCGGGATCCGTCCGCGCTACTGCGCATGCGTGCCGCGAGGCTCCGCCCACTCTCGGACGGGGTACGTCGCCGTTACTGCGCAGGCGCGCCGCGGGACTCCGCCCACTCGCTCGAGCTGTCGGCATAAAGCCGCGATCAGCTGTTTGATCGGCGTCCCGCTATTGTTGAAGCAGGACGCTGATCAATCCAGCCTCCACTTGCTCCACTACAGGAACCAACCCTCTGGAGGAAAGAGCTCACCTTACCTTCTCTCACACCAGAGAGAAACGCAAACAGCAAGTATTCCGGCCATAGCTGTAAGGCTATGATGTATTGAAATGCCTAGTTACCTCTAAGTCTGAACAGCAGTGATCTGCATAGTGTTTGTTACACCCTATTGAAACTGCCTATTGATTCTAAATGAACTGCTCATTGACCAATGCAACCTATTGAAATGCCTATTTGCCTCTGAGTCTGAACAGCAGTGATCCTTATATTATTATTACTACCTATTGAACTGCCTAATACTTCCAAGTCTTACTAGCAGTGAACTGCATACTGTTTCATTGACCCATTGAACTGCCTTTCTGATTCGGAGTCTGCATAGCAGTGAACTGCATATTGATCCATAGTAATTACTCAACTGCCTATTGTTTTACTGAATCTACATAGGATAGAGCTGTAGACTCACCTATACTCAAGCATACTCATTCACCTATTGCCCTCTCCATACCTACCCTATTGTTGCTATCTAGGGTGAAGTGTTGCTATACGGGGTGTGATGTGAAGCAGCTCCCTCTTCGCCTTGATCACATACTGGGCATCAGAGGTAGAGCTGTGGTCAATAAAGCTACCACCCCCCCGGGGCAAGGTATTACACTCCATTTCTGACTTCCCTAGCGGCACACCCATAATTGTATAACCCATTTGTTTATTTTTAATTCCAAAGTGCATTACTTTGCATTTATCGACATTAAACCTCATCTGCCATATTAATGCCCACTCCCCTATTTTATCCAGGTCCTCCTGTAATGTTATAATGTCTAAGTCCGTGTCTATTACCTTCCCAATTTTGGTATCATCTGCAAACACGGAAATATGGCTGTTAACACCCACCCCGATGTCATTAATAAATAAGTTGAACAATATGGGACCCAGCACAGAACCCTGAGGCACACCGCTCATTACACTAGCCCAGTCTGAAAAGGTGCCATTTACAGATACTCTCTGGACCCATTCCCGTAACCAGTTCTCTATCCTCGTACACACCTCCTCATCTATGCCCATAGCTCTCAGCTTGTGTAGCAAGCGTTTGTGTGGTACCGTGTCAAAAGCCTTTGAGAAATCCAGATATACCACATCTACCGGCCTTTCAATCTATCATACAGGATGCTGCCAGACTTATGCCCTTATCATCCATTGGACTGCCGCCCCTCTCTGCCAATCTCTCTACTGGCTCCCACTTGCCCAAAGAACAAAATTGAAAATACTAACAACAACATACAAAGCCAACAATGACTCTGCCCACAGATTCTCTAGGTTGGTTAGGGTATTTGAGAGGTCTGCTTTGATTATTATAGATATCCTGTTTATGTGAATAGATAACAGATATGACATAATCCATTTTATGTACCAGGTCATTCATTTGGGAGCCCAGTGGCTGTGTTAAGCTCTCTTTGTAGGGTAAGTTTAAACTTCTAATTTCTAATAAAGTGGAGTCCCGACAGGTTTCATCAGTTTGCTTATAGAATACGGATGTAGGCATACTAATATTTGAGTTGTCCTGGTTGTCTAGCAGCTCTTGAGAGGAGTATTTTAGTTCCACTAAAAAATATGTGGTGGCCATCTTGCTATTCTGCCACGTTGCTGGGGTAGTGGCCGCATTGTCTAGCCTTTGGCAGGTAGGGGATGAGTTCTTCCCCACTGTAAGGGAAGGCTGTTTTTCTAGGAGAAAGGTTTTAACTATATTATTTGTACTTACAATAAAAGACATTTGATGCTTTAATGCTGTGCTTAATCTTTGAATGAACATACTTTCTATCCCTATGCATTGACTTTGAAAGAGAGTTTTTACTTTTAGAGAAGTAACCATTGCTTCTATCATAGGTTTTGTATATGTATCTAAGAACAAACCACTGGAGGATGAAGGCCAGGGCATAGAATTATTGGATCCTGTGCCCAGTGGCGGACCTAATAACCAAAGGGCCCTGGTGCAAGATTTTATCTTGGGCCCCCCTCCCAAGACGGGGGGGGGGCGCGAGAGCGGATCACACTGGCCCAAGACCCCCCCCCAGCGGTTTCTAATGTTGCAGTAGCATGCTGGACTTACCTGAGACCCTGCAGAGCACACCATAGATCCTGCATAGCCCACCTGAGACTCTCTATGGTGGGCTCTGCAGGGTCCCAGGTGGGCTGGTCTGGTCGTCGGGATCCCTTTCCCTGTACCTCCTCCCAACTCTTCTTACCTGCTGCTGCTGGGGCCCGGCCTCCTCCACCCCCTCCCCTGTCACCTCTGCCATGCCGCCCCGGTACAGTTGATACCCATGTAAGAGGCCCCCCAGACCCCTCACATGGGTACCGGCCATACCCCCCTGATGGCGGTGTTCTATCAAAGGTTGTGACTATGTTAGAATGTGTGACCGGTGACGTGGTCACACGTTTTAACGTAATCCCGCCCAGTTTTTCGGCGGTGGAATGTGTGACCGCCAATAGGTGAAGCATTCCAGCGCTTTCCCAGCTGTTCCAGGGCAGATCGGCATCGCAAATCGCATGTGCAGGAGAACCGATCTGCCCTGAAACAGCTGATCGGTCCTGAAATGTCACTTCTCTCCGACTGCGATCTCACATTCCACCGCACTCACAAAGTCGGATAGAAGTGACATTTCAGGACCGATCAGCTGTTTCAGGGCAGATCGGTTCTCCTGCACATGCAATGCCGATCTGCCCTGGAACAGCAGAGAAAGCGTTGGAATGCTTCTCAAACTTTGATAGAACAGAGGCCTGTCTGTAATCATTTAATCAGAGAAATAGATTACAATAGGGAATATTACAGTGTAATATTCCCCATTATAATCCACTTGTCTAATTACATGAAAAAGAGCAGTACACAACACCTATCCTAATCTTTTTCTATTTTAAAAGGGAAATATCAGGGGTCTGTTTAGACCCCTAATATTTCCCAACAGTAAAGTTAAAAAAAATAAATATTCAATAAAAATAAATAAAAATGAAATATAGAAAAATTAAGTTGTGGGGGGTAGCGGGGGAGAGCAGGGGGCGGTGTCCGGGAGGAGAGAGAGGGAGCGCTGACAGGTGTGATCGCCGCCGCCGTGGCCATCTTAAATAGGCCCCCCTCCCAGTCGGATCTTTCCGCCCCCGCCACTGCTTGACCCGCCTATATGGTAGCGCCAGCTCTGTAAGTCATGCGCTGGGCTCGGGAATTAGCGACGCGCCGGAGTCGGGAATAAGTGACGCACCGGACTCGGGAATAATCGACGCGCCGGACTCGGGAATAAGCGACGCGCTGGACTCGGGAATACAGTGGACTTAGCAGTAAAAACAGAAGAACATAGACGAATAGTGAAAGGGAGTTACGCTATAAACAACAATTATGTAGACTAGTCTCCTGGGTTTCAATAATCGTATTAAAAAACAATGTATCCCCTAAGCATAGAAATCCCATAAATGGAGCTTCACAGTGGCGTAACAACCGGGGGGGCAGCAGGGGCGCGGGCACCGGGCGAAAAGTGAAGGGGGGGGCACCAGCCGAAAATGGCACTTTCGGCTAAATGCCGAAAGTGAAATTTTCCTGCCGTTTTGTCGGCGCGGCCGTGATTCCTTTCATCCCCGCTGGGACACAGAGCAGTGCCCAGCAGGGATGAAAGGAATCAGAGAGAAAATGACAGCCGGCCGAGCGCTGTGAGCGGCCGGTGTCTTTCCTCCCACACCGCTCGGCCGCCTATCACAGTGCTTGTGCAGGGTACAGTTCCAGTGGTAGTTTATATAATGGGGGGGGGAGGGGCGAAAAAAAATTTCTGCCCCGGGCGCCCAGAACTCTGGTTATGCCACTGGAGCTTCAGAAACCTTTCGGTCATTTTTAATCCTTTAGAATGTGGAATTGATGAATATAGGGCCTGGATGTTGAGGCCCTATATTCATCAATTCCACATTCTAAGGGATTAAAAATGACCGAAAGGTTTCTGGCCACCCTGGGAACTACGGAGAATATGCATAGTGCCTTCTTGCTGCGACTTCTGGAATTTGTCTTGACCCACAATGTTTTCCTTTTCAATTACCATTATTATTTGCACAAACAAGGCACTGCTATGGGAACTAAGTGCGCACCCTCTTACGCCAACTTGTATCTGGGCGGATGGGAACAGGAACTGTAGGCCAGGGAGGACTTATCTATGTACCTGTGCCATGTGTTGTCTTGGCACAGGTACATAGATGATATCCTGATGTTGTGGACAGGGGGAAATGATCTATTGAGGGACTTTGTTGACATCCTTAATTTTAACACTTACAATCTAAGATTCACTATGACAGCCGATTTTAGTACATTACCTTTTCTAGACATTCTGGTGTGCAAGGACAGCAAAGGGGTCCTATACACCAGTCTATACAGAAAGGATACGGCTGGCAATGCCATTCTTGAGGCAAGTAGTGCCCATCCTCAATGCCTGAAAAATAGTATCCCGTATGGCCAGTACTTAAGGCCCCGTTCCCGCCTCCCGTAATTCCCGCCTCGGCCCCTCCTTTTCCACCACCTGACCGTTCTCTCTGTGTGGCCCAGCTCGCCGCAAGGACTGCAACCGCCGCCCTCACCCCATCAGCGCCCTCGGGCGTGCCCAGGACCTGACCCCACTGGGCCCCCCCACAGCCTCAGGCCCCGGGCCCTCGCACCGGTTGCACCTGCGGTAGTTCCGCCACTGCCTGTGCCCTCTTCTGGATTCTCCATTTTCAGCTATGGTTATTAAGTGGTTAGTAAAGCAGGATTGTGTGTAATCAGAGACATATCTCAGCCACAGAAATTTTTGTTGCATTGCACGTGTCACCCAAATGTCCAGATTCTTTGACTCCAGAAAAGATGGTGATTAATGATGTGGCATTAATATGGTCACTCTGGACAGATAAACCCAATATGTACATGTACTGTATGTACTTGTCAGAAAATGGATGAACAAACTGGGAACTGGCCTAGCACTGAATGGTTGATTGTCTTGGTTACCAACCTTCAACCAGTTGGCAATCATTTCCTGGCTAGTTGCTTACTTTAACCTGATCAGTCTGTGACCCAGTCCCCTGTAGCAATGTGTCATGAGATCACTGATGTAAGGAAAACCCATAAAAGTTTTCCATCACCCTGCGCGGGGATCTGCATAAGTGAGCAGGTCACAGAATTTACTCCTGTGAGAACTATGAGAATCATCACATTGTACTACAGTATTTGAACTGCCTGAACTGCTGCATTGTATAACACTAATGTCACTGCCAGAAACAGAACTAAGACAAATAAAAGGACAGATATTAGTTGCTCTGAATTCTGCTAGTTAAATGGTTTATATTGTTTATTACTTTTACGAGTCCATTTATTTTTCTTTTTTTCCCTACAATCTTTTATAATTTTGGAAATATCCAACATGGCAGCTAAGGGGAATTTAGACTTATGCGCCAGCAACAAATTTGTTTTGTATCGTTTATTTTAACATTTTTCGTTATTTCATTTTTCAGGATTCGGGTCCGAAAGTCAATTCATTTCTTTATTCAGATGCATTAGATAATTACGAACAAATGTTCGTTTCAGCAAAGTGACATTAGGAAAAAAAGTAAAATTTTTCTTTTTAGCTTTGACAGTCCAAGGAAACAATAAAAAAAAAGTGTGGTTCCTTGACCCCATGGGTTCCCCACAACCTTGGCCTGGTAGTTGTTACCCCTACTCATTCACTAAATAAACAGTAACATTGTAAATAAACACACCAGACCGTATACAAAGTCCTTTACTTGAAAAAAACACAACACAGGTTTTTGACAAGTCCTTTATTAAAAAAAAAAAATGTCCAGCGATGTAGATCCACTTCAATCATGATGGATTTGTCCATCATGATTGACGGCCGCCGACTCGCCAAAATAAAAAAATATCTGACCCCTGCCGACAGGACCGATCCCAACGAACTTTTGCTGCACAATGACAGCTTTGACCCAAATGTCAACAGAGTCGTGATGTCATGGAACCATAGACAGCACAATTAATTACATTAATAAAGAATACATATTACATAAATAACAAAGACTGTTATTAAAATTGGCCCACGGCCTTTATGTTATAATACAAACCTATCCATATAATAAACCAATAATGTGAAAACTTAACCATAAAATGGTTCAGTCACCACGACTCAAGCCAGCACAAGACTTAAAATAAAGCCTCCATCTACCATGAGACGGATGCACTAGTAAAACCGAATAAATATATACTATAACACAAAGTAAAAATCCTAGTCACCACAACTCAGGATCCAAAAAGGCCATGACAAGGAAAGAAAATGGGAGGGGGGGATGTAAATTTCTTCTGTGTGGTCCGTCTCCAACTGACAACACGGGGCTCAACCACCAGCAGGACCCGGACCAACAGCCAGAGCTTGTGGATAACAAGTAAGTGCAAAATGTATTTATTCTTTGCAAAAGCATATGCAACCCTTTGGTGGCTGTCATAGTCCCATAAAGGGAGCCTTACATAGGCTGCTGCTCCCATAGACAGCACAATTAACACATTTGATTACATTAATACATAACTAACCAAGACTAAGATTGGAATTAAATAGCCACGGCCTTTATTTTATAACACAAACTTATCCATATAATAAACCAATAACTTGAAAACATAACCATAAAATGGCTGTCACCACAACTCAAGCCAACAGAAGACTTAAAATAAAGCTTCCACCAGCCAGCATCGTTAAACATTGACACTGGCACCCACCCTGACAGTGGCCAATTCAATAGATGACTGCAAACCTACATTAAAAATATCTATACCAACATCCGACAGATGCACCATGTCAGGTCTGTAAAGGCCAAGCAAACCCCCTTCCAGGTCAACATGATGATAAGGAATACATTTAATTTGCCTAAGAAATTTAACAAGGTGATTAAGTCTCTTTCTATTTTTTTCCAGATGCAACAACGAAGGAGTAGTCAACCAAAGAAGGCGCAAAATGGTCTCAGATAAAACAATTAAGTCTAGGAAACGATTTTTAATAACATATAAATCATATTTAATATGAAACAAAAGGTCCGACTGTCTTGGGCGGCTTAAATCGTTTCCGCCCAAGTGTAATACCAAGACCGAGGGGGTTGGCCAACCCTTACACAGATTCCAAAAGCAATTCATGAGATCAATGATGTAAGGAAAACCCATAAATGTTTTCCATCCGCCTGCACAGGGATCTGCATAAGTGAGCAGGTCACAGAATTTATTCCTGCGAGAACTATGAGAATCATCACATTCCTCCCACAACATACCCCGTCTTCCACATCAGAGGAAGTAGGAGTTAGGATCAAAACCAAGATTCTCAGAGTACACCCAACGAAGAGCCCTCTTATTTGCCCACTACACGAAGGAGTGGCTGATTATCCACACCACAAGCTTTGTACCTGAGAAAAATTAAAATGAACACAGTCATAAGCATAAATGAGGCCTAATATAAGACTTATAACAGCTGGAGGGCCACCTCCCCAAGGAATGAATATAAGAAGGAGATCGGCCTGCAACGGATGCAGCCCCTATACAGAACGAGTGGGATGTAATTCTCACATGACCCAAAACCAGCTTAACTAAACAGCGTCCTAAAACAACATCAAATTGATACTTAGACAAAGGCGACCCATCCATATGTAAAAGGAAATGCCTTTGACCAGCCACTCGCAAACCAAAAAACGTGGACGATAAAAAAAAACAGGACAAACAGAATGGTCAACAAAAGATCGTAATGTAACCCGCCTGCCCCTGCCAAGCTGATCAGTTTTACTCCTCCTGATAAAAAGCTTCACAAAATCCGAACAAATGCAATCACCACCATGTAGAAGGCCATATAGCTGGTATTATCCGCAAAGCGCCAACAAAAAAAAAAAGGAAAATGCTGTAGAAAAAAGCAAGGGCTCAGCTGGAAAAACATCAGTACCAGAACACGATTATCAGGCACGAAAGAACCTTTAAGGAAACCTTTCAAAACCTGATGCACATAGAGAACATCCCATGGGCAAAGCATTATCAAAAAAGTAAAAACCAAAGAAAATTCTAAGTGAATTAAAACCATCAGGGTGAACAGGCAACAAACGAAAAGCATTCGGCATATGACATTTAGCTAAAAGCGCACCTCTGCCCAAAGGCTTTATTAAACGTAAAGCCTCAAACGAAGAGTAACTAACCAAAATCAAATCTAATGGAATGTCATCATTCAAAGATCCACCCTTCAGAAAAGAAAGATGATGGCTAACCCTATAACAACCCTTTTCTTTCTTCGGGACAAGGCCTAGTGGAAAAATTCTAAATTAAGGAAGAGGGGCTAAAAAGGGGCCGGCAATCCTATTCGAACCAATTTCCTAAAAAAAATCTTATCCCTAACTATTTGCTCAAAACCGAGAACAGAACTAAGATTATTAACTACCGTACAACCTCGACCAGAAAAAGCAGGCTAAAGAAAACCATTAATTAGAAATTCCGCCATCGTGCGGTTTGGATAGTTGAGAAGCCAGGGGAGCATATTTCGTATTTTCACTGGGGTGCTGGCTTTTAAGAAAAAGATCCTTTCCTGACTGCTGTAAAGCCAGTTTTCTAAAACATTTTGAGGCTGGGTGCTGACCAGAACAAAAAGTGCATTCATGTTTAAATTTACAATTGGAATTCCACTTGCAATGGCTATCATTAAAAGCAAAACATAGACCTTTTTTGTAACCACTGAAAAAAGTAGCAGAAGGCATCTTAAAAGCATGCAGCTTTTGAGGCAACAAAAGGTTGAGCCATAAACCCACATCTTTAACTCCCCGTTTTAAAGAAGGGTGGGCCGCCGATTTCTGATGAAATGCCTCATCATAGGAGAACCATGCAAATCACAGAAAATGTATGTAAGCGTCAAGAATAATATCCATATGCTGAAATAAACCACCCTAAATACCACCCTCAGGATATTTCTCAACCAATACCCCCGCAAAAATGAAAAAAGCCCTAAGCCAGTTATTGAAAGATCTGCCAACAGGCGTACGTCTATCCTCGTCAGCCTTATCCCCTTACTTGTTATCCGGCTTAACTAAAAATTATTTTGAAGAAGGGAGCAATGATAATAAGTCCACATACTCCCCACTCTAAATGTTTTCTTTTACACTGGCTGCTAAATAAAAACCAAGGGACGAGAGCTCACAGGACATAGCCTCCCTAAAGCGACATTCAGGGACATTACTGACATTATTAACTATATTATTAACAGAACCTCTAGGAGCAGGTACGTCCAAAGAAATTGCATCAAACCCAGGCGGACTATGCCTTACATTATTTAAATTATTAACAAGCTTAAACAGAGAATTAGCCAAAGAGGACAACAACAAAATATTAGAAGACTCACCATCCAAAACAGAAGAAGCCCCCGGAATTTCAGCATCCGGCAGACCAACATGATGTACAGGAGGATCCACCAGATGAGCGGCAGTAGGGCTGATTGAAAAAAACCGCAGCAGCGTCTCGCAGAAGATGGGCAGCCGAATCAAAAGAGCCTGGGTTGACAACTTGCCTGAGAATATTGTTCTGTAAGGGGTTAAAAACATTGGTACATGCTGAAGAGTATTTTCCATTATTAATTATGAAATGTTTCTTTAATTTTTGAGGAACGATTTGTAACTGAGTATTTCATTTAGGCCAAGGGGTGTATATGCCTTTAATTTGTAGATTCATCTTGTTTCTACCTGTAATAATGTTTGATCCATGTTTCCTCCACGTTCATGTGGATGTATGTGGTCTAGAATGTAGAATCTCACGAATTTCACAATAATTTCCGGGGTGACTGGATGTTCTGTCCTGTCCTCCTGCAGCCAGGTATCTTCATGATCCTTGAGCCTTGGGTAAGTGGCTGCATAGTGAAATTATAGTAAGAAGGAAACATGTCTAGCTAAATATGAATGTAAATATAATATACAGAATTGTAAAATATGAATTATTGATTATTTGTGGAATTATTGATGGACACTCTGATAAACAATGTATTATGTATTCATGTATTATGTAAACAATGTATTATGAATTGTAAAATATGAATTATGTATTTATTTATGAACTGTAAAAATAGTCAAGACGTTTATGGACTTTAGAATCATGTATGTACATAAGTATTGATTTTAACTTTTATTATGAACATTTTTATTGAAATTCAATACATTTATACTAATTTCTAATCCTCTGACTCCTCTTTAAAAAAAACCCCACTACAACCTTGGTTGTGAATGTGTGTGCAAAAGATAATTCGCGTCATCTTCCTGCCCACCGGCCGAACAACAGACGACATCTCGGCTCTCCCAGCGGTGTGAAGTTAAGACGGTCCTGGAATGGAGTAGGTAAGTAGGGCAGGGGCAGAGACATCGGCAGAAGCAGCTGTGAAGGGATAGGCAGCCGCAGGCGCAGCGGCGGAGGCAGCGTCAGCAGGATGACTAGAAGAGGAGGGGACCAGGAATGGAGGCGGCCGGAGCCGCAGTGAAAGAAGATGACAAGCACCACAAGAGCCATTCCTGGCCGTCCGGCTCACCCGCCCTCTCGACCACCTGGCGAAGCAAAGCGTCTGTAGCAGAAAAGCACAGGCAACGAAAGCTGGAGAAGGAAAGGGGGGGGGGGGGGGTTTTATGTAAATTTCTTCTGTGTGGTCCGTCTCCAACTGACAGCCACAGTAACTTTGCTTCTCTTTTATAGGAGACAACACGAGGCTCAACCGTCAGCAGGACCTGGACCAGCAGCCAGAGCTCGTGGATAATAGGTAAGTGCAAAATATATATATATATTTTTTGCAAAAGCATATGCAACCATTTCGTGGCTGTCATAGTCCCATAAAGGGAGCCTTGCATATGCAGCTGCTCTTAATTCATGGTTCTTGTCCTGCCCCTTTGTTGACATTCAGGAGCAGTACTGTTATAATAGCAAATCTGCTCCCGAATAACATTATCTTCCCCCCCCCCTTTCCTGGGTGTGGGGTCCCCCCCAAAAAAATCCTACCAGACCTAAAGGGTCTAGTATGAACTGGGAGAGGACTGTTTTAAAAAAAATTATTATTGTAACATTTAACAACCAATGACATTCGGTAAAAAATTCAGGGGCATCCGAAATTTTGTTATTGGTAGCCATCCCTGCAATAAGGTAGCCTGAGTTTGTTGCCTCAGGCGGCATCTCTGTGGATCAGGCAGAGCCTGCCGCCCCCTTTCCGGCCACAGTGTACAAAGTTGCTAAGAGCTGGGTAGTGAGATGTGTAAGTGCCATATGCATCTCCCTGCCCAGCTCTTAGCAACCTGGGATGCTCTGGCCGGCATCCCGTCCAGCTCTTGGCAACCAATTACATCACTGGTTGCCAGGGGCTGAGCAGGACACTCTGGCCAGTGTCGTCTCCCCCCCCCCCCCCCAAGCTCCTGGCAACCTGTGATGTCAGTGAGCTGGGCAAGATGCTGACCAGAGCTGGGCGGTGCAAAATCAATACCGCACCCCCTGGAACGTGACCACCGGCTGCCTCAGGCGTCAATTATGCTAGAGACACCACTGCTGGCACAATCTCAGTGCTAGAATATGTGCAGAAGTGGGAGTGAGAGTTCAGCGAAGAAATACACTGGCAATAGGTGACATACTGGCAGTAAGGTACCAGCTTTTCTGTACAGGAAAGACTTGTTTTTTTCTTGGTGTGTGACGGGTCACGGTCCGTGGGACATGCCGAGCCCCGGTCCGAGCTCCGGTGCGGGGACGCACACGGAGGGGGCATCCAACGGCACATCCAGGCCACGCAGACGCCAGAAGGCCCGGCCGGATCCGCCATGCGCGGCGTGACATCATCACGCCGGTGCATGCACAGTGACGCATCCCCAGCCTATATTAAGCAGCTCAGGACGGTCATTCAATGCTGAGTGATCTTCAGCCAGGGGATTGTTGTACCTGTCCTGCTCCTGTCCCTTACTTGATCATACCTTGCTGCCCTTGCCTTTTATTGACCCGGGTTGTCACTGGACGCGCTCTGTGGATTAACCCCTTGCTGCCTGCCTGTTATTGACCTGGCTTGTCTCTGGACGTTCTCTGTGGATTAACCCCTTGCTGCCTGCCTGTTATTGACCCGGTTTGTCCCTGGCCGCTCCCATTGGATTAACCCCTTGTATCTTGATGCCAGCCTGTTATTGACCCGGCCTGTCTCCTGACTTCCCACACTGGATTGAGGCACCTGTAAGCACGGCTACTACTCTGCCAGGTCTCCAGTCTTCACTGTGACCCAGGATCCGTACCCGGCACCCCCTGCCTGAGCCCACTGTCCCCCAACCCCAGTGGTCATCGGACGGGTTTGCAAGGGAGGTCCTCCTCGTCACCTCGGGCCCACACCACAGCCCAAACAGTGTGCTTTCCAGATGCAAGTACCTTATTGATGCCACAATTATCAGGAATTTGAAAAGGGACCCATTTTTGGCTTTTATACACAAGCCCAGGCTAGTCTAGGTCCAGACAAAGAGTTCTTTTAAATATGTGTGCATGGAATTGCCTGACGTACTCCCTGATGTTTGACTACAAACAGATTTCACAAACTCGGTGACCACTGGGCTCAGGGAAAACCCAGTTTTTGTGGGGAGCTGCTAAACCCAGGCCAGTGGGCAGAAGCACCAGCCACCTCCTCCTCGACCTTTGTTTCAACCTCAAAAATCATTTTTGACCTGCAGTGCAGCACATCATATTCACAAAATTAGGTAACATTGTAAAGCTTTAATCATGATCTTAATTTAAATTTTTACTGTTAGACCCATAAAGTTTGTTATTTCTAAAGTTCTCTAACTAAACTTGAGATACTGCTGCCATTACAGTAATATTCATCCAATGCACAGTGCCGTATTGTGCATTCATGAAATAGTACATGTTATTTTGTACTTCTTAAATTAGCCAAAGGATATATAGACTGTTTTTATAAACATCAATGTGAGAGATCCATTAACCACAGACTGATCTTAAGGTGCCCATACACCTTACGATTATCGTACGATAATCGTATGCGATCGACTTTTCGTACGACAATCGTAACGTGTGAATAGAGTGCCCGACCGATAGTACTGTACAATCGTACGACTTTTGACGGTCAAGCATGTTTGAAAACTTTGGTTGATCGTACGATGTTCGCATGGTTGGTGGCGTTTCCGTCCATCAAAAGTCGTACGATTAACACTGCGCATGCGCAAATGAAAATAATTGCGGTCAATTACCGCAAGTCGTCCAGGTGTTTTTTTCTAACTACCGCTGATTGAACCTTGCGATAATCGGGGCAGGATGGGGCCGTCGTACGAAAATCGTACGACGGTTCGATCATCGGACGAAAAGTTTCGTCCGATAATCGTAAGGTGTATGGGCACCTTAAGGCTGTATTTCACATGCTATTTCAGAAGCCAGCTACCACAGCGTAATTAATACCATATTGCTATCAGCATTAGCAAAAAGTGCTCAGAAATGCTGACATTTATATTAAATATTTAGAACCATGTAACAGTTGGCCTCCTATTGAAGCTGTCTGTAAAACTACTCTAGGCATTTGGAAATACAAAGGGATCATTATGCTCAGCAGCAAATAGAATTCTCTTGATCTGGCACATGAGGTGGCCTAGGCACTATACAGTACCGTTTGCTGGTGTCCGATAGATTTATGCAGACTTCTGATGTGTTAAAGTGACATTAAAGTTAAAAAAAAATTCCCTCCCCCCATGTTAATGTTAGCACTTACCTTAAATGATGTCTTTTATTCCGATCTTCTTCTTCTTTCCTGATGTTTTCATCTGTCCCTCCAGCGGTGCGGCAGCTCTCCGATCCAGCGCTGACACCTCTCTGCTTGCAGGCACTTCCAATCCAGCGGTGTCTACAGGCAGGTGCACGCGTCCATAGACTTACCTTGCGTCTCTGCTTGTCTCCCGGGCGAGAATCTGAACTGCGCATGCGCCTGCCCCAAGATCCTTTGCGGCCGTACAAGGAGTTCCTGATTCTCGGCGCGGGAGCGCGCAAAGAAAAAAAAAGGTAAACCGCTGTTTTAGCTGGGTTTTTTTTTTAAAACTGTTTGCCTATATTTACCGCTTGATAGCAGTTGATATAGGCAAAAAAACAGGAGGGTTTAGAACCCCTTTAATCACTGTACTGGCTGAAAAACAGAAAGAAAAGGTTTGAAATCTCAAATAGTCTGTATTATGCTAGCAATTCTGTCAGTAGCTATCACACTTGAGGTGAAGGCAAACACAGATTAAAGCCAAATTGTGTTCAATTAAAGCGGAATTTCAGGCAGAGATGTTCTTGTGAATTGTATTGGGGGGAACAAAAAAAACTCTAATTCATGCTGAAAAACACAACCAGCACTGTAGCTATGAGAGCTGTACCACTCAGATAGAGAAGCGATAGTGCCATCTAAACGCCCCTGCCCATGCACAGAACTCCTTGTATTGCATAAATGGTTCATAGAATGCATTGTACTCTTTGAATGGTTTACAAAATACAGGGCATTCTGTGAATGGATAAGGGGGGAGGAGGTGCAAATAAATGACCCTGCCGCTTCTCTGTATGAGGAACGCAGCTCACATCAAAATACAGCGCTGGCTGTACTTTTTGGCATGAATGAATATATATATATATATATATATATTGCGCCCAATGAAATGTATTTTCAAGCATGTACATTCATCAACTGTCCTTTATAAAAGGCCTTGTTACTTTCTGTAATTCCAGCTGATCCCAAACTGGACAAAAAGCTATATTTTCCATTAAACATATTGTAAACATAATTGGTAATATTGATAGTGTGGTGTAACAGGACATTTGTATACTGTATAGCTTTACAATTTGATTAATGACAGAACATGTACAGTACAGTAGATAGATATCATTTTTAATAGTGATATGCACAGAACATGTTGAGTTATGGAGCTCATGCATAATGGAAACTGACTAAAATGAGATATATATATATAAGAAAGTCACTGGTCTTTAATCAGTATGGGCAATAAATGCAGCTTTATTGTGTTCAACGTAAAAAGTCTCTTATTATCCATAGGGTACATTTTCCCTATTTAAACAAACAATTTCCAGCAGAAGCTCAAAAGTAACACAAATGAACAGGCCTACTCCACCTTAGGAAGCTAACTGTAGTATCCCTCTCTACGTCCTACTGGAGCGGCTTTTCCAGCTTCCAGTATAAAGGAACATGCATAGAAACCAGTCCGTTACATACAGTTTTTCTGGCAGACCTTATACCACAGATATTCAGACGCTCTCCAGTCTGTGTCCATCCATTGCAGCCTGGATCTCGCTCTAAGCTCTCTCCCCCTCCCAGTTACTATCAGGTGCCAGCTAATTAATAGAGAGAGGGGAGGTGTACCTGTTGGGACAAGGCTTAACCCCTTCCTAGCCAGGGAAAGTTGCCCTTTTCAATATTTCACTGCCATACACAAAGTCATATACCCTGTCACATATCCTCCCCCCCCAGCATAACACCAACATGGGAAGCGGCCACCTCTGCAAACCCATGTACCTGGGACAGAGCATCTGCATTACTGTGCAGGAGACCTGCCCTATGTCGCACCACAAAAGTAAAGGGTTGTAAGGACAAAAACCATCTTGTGACCCTAGCGTTCTTGTCCCTGTTGGTGTGCATCCATTTTAACGGAGCATGGTCCGTGACCAGGGTAAACCGTCTGCCCAACAAATAGTAGCGGAGTGTTTCTACTGCCACTTAATCGCCAAACACTCTTTTTCCACTGTGGCATAGCGCTGTTCTCGAGGTAACAACTTCCGACTCAAATACAGAACAGGATGTTCCTCAACACCCACATATTGAGACAAAACTGCACCCAAACCCACCTCGGAGGCATCGGTCTGGAGAAAGAACTCCTTCCTAAAGTCGGGAGCCACCAGCACAGGTTAGGCACAAAGCGCTGCCCGCAGACCAGCGAAGGATTCCTCAGCCTCGCTATTCCACTTCACCGTGTCCAGACATCTGGCTTTAATAAGGTCAGTGAGCGGAACAGCCCTTGTAGCGAAGTGAGGAACAAACCTCCGATAGTAGCCTACAATCCCCAAAAAGGCTCTGACATGTTTTTTTCTCAGCGGTCTGGGCCAGCTCTGTATAGCTCCTGTCTTGTTTGTTTGCGGTTTAACAAGTCCTCTGCCAACCAGATAACCCAAGTACCTAGCCTCAGCTAAACCCAAGGCTCATTTAGTAGGGGTTGGCCGTCAGTCCAGCTCTTCTAAAAGTGTCCAAAACTGCCTGCACTTTGTCCAGATGGCTTTTCCAGTCTGGGCTATGAATGATCACATCATCCAAGTATGCGCCTGCATATTTGGTGTGGGGCCTGAGCAGCTTATCCATCAATCTTTGGAAAGTGGCTGGGGCTCCATGGAGGCCAAAAGGCATGATCCTGTACTGGAACAGGCCATCAGGAGTGGCAAAGGCTGTCTTCTCCCAGGCATGCTTTGTCAATGAGATCTGCCAATAACCTTTTGTCAGGTCTAAAGTAGGGAAAAACCTGTCTTTGGCTAGTCGCGCTACTAGTTCATCCACCCTAGGCATGGGATAGGCGTCAAACTTAGACACCTCGTTTATTTTCCTGAAGTCATTACAAAACCTGATAGACCCATCAGGTTTAGGCACTAGGACGATCGGGCTGGACCAGTGGCTGCGAGACTCCTCTATCACTCCAAGCTCAAGCATTTTCTTGACTTCAGCCCTTACAGCTTCCTTTTTTGCCTCCGGAATGCAGTATGATTTTACCCTTACGGTAACCCATGGTTCTGTAACAATATCATGGGTAATCTCTCGGGTTTGTCCAGGGTTGTGGAGAAGACATCTCTATTCTTCTCAACCAAGCGCCTAGCCTCCTCTATTTGCTCAGGTGTCAGCTCTGGAGAGATCATCACTGAAGGTCTTGGAGACTGTGGATTAGGCTTTGTGTCACCCACTGCGGCCGTGCAGGCCTCTCTAGTCCTCCATGGCTTAACAAGGTTTATGTGAAACACACCCTCCTTCTTCCGGCGCCCTGGCTGACTAACTTTATAATTTACTGGGCTCACTTTTTCCAAAACCTCATAGGGTCCTTGCCACTTTGCTAGAAGTTTGCTTTCTGTGGTGGGTACTAGAACCATTACTCTGTCCTCCCTCTGAAACTGTCTCACTGTGGCTCTCTGGTCATAGTAGGACTTCTGCACACTCTGCGCCTGCTCCATATGCTGGCGAACAAGAGGAGCAATTTGAGTCATACGCACTCGCATATGTTCAACATACTGGAGCACATTAGTCCCAGTTACTCCCTGTTCTTCCCAGGTTTCCTTTAGGACATCTAGTATACCCCTGGGATGCCTTCCATATAGAAGCTCAAATGGGGAGAAGCTCTGAGCTCTCTCCCCCTCACAATCACTATCAGGTGCCGGCTAATTAATAGAGAGAGAGGAGGCAAGGCTTAACCCCTTCCTAGCCAGGGAAAGTTGACCTTTTCAATCGTTCATATTGTAATATTGTCATCATGTCTCTCAGTGTCTGGATTTCTGGGCTGTGCTCGATTGGAGCGTGACCCGGATTAAATAGGCACTGGGGAGTAAACCATTGGAGTGGATATCTTCCTGTGGATGTGGAGATGCAGCCGCCGTGCGCAGAGGTCTACGTTGGCGAATGGTCCATGTGCTATGCGCTGCGCTGTGGGCTGGGAGAGATTGATGTGCGTGGCGGAGCAGTGTTTTCTTAGCAAATGTATGGACGCCAGCTAGGGCCCCTGTGCAATGGGCAGATTTATAGGCTTGGCGTGGATGCATTTGTTTTAAGAACGCAGTATATGAAAGGAACATGCGTTTGTGTTGTTTCTGCTGCGTCTGATCAGCGCACTGGAAATAATATGGCGTTGTCCCTGTAGATAAGCTCGCAATCATGAGAATCATAGTATCTTTACTGGATATTGCTCACTGAGCAATGCTGGATGAAGTTCACTCCATTGTTAATGGGAGATTGTGTGTGTGGGTCTAGAAAGAAGGCGGTGTCCATAGGTTTAATTCTGTGCACATGGTTTAAGTCACATGAGGAGCTATGCACACCGCTTCTACTATGACACAGACATATACTCCCCTTTTTCTATTGTATACATGTGTTTTGTTGGCTGGCTATGATATGTTGGTGTATTGAGGAAGTGATGTCGGCTGTTTGACATATATAAAAATAAACAGAGATACTGTGCTAGGGACACTTGAAACAGAAACTCCACCATGAAAGCATCGCCGTGTCTTGACTCTGCATGACTCTATTTATAGAATTTGGCAGGCTGCCTGCAATAAACTACAGGATGGGGCGTATACTAGACCAGTCTTTCTGCTAGGTATGCACCGACAGCGTTTTTTCTGTATGGCATGTGAGTACTGATATTTATTGCGGTACTCGCTGATGCTGAGTACCAACACTGGCACTTCTGGTAGCGTGCCAAGTCTGCGTGAATGAGACTCCAATTGTGAACATCTCCGTCCCGTCATGTAACATAGTACATTTAACCATCGATTTTGTTGATCCACTAGCAATGTAAGCAACCGATAACCGACATAAGCTGGTTAAAAACAAAGAAAATAAAACACTGGATACCTGTAGCACATAGGTATGTGACCGGAGTACCCTGGGCAGGGTTGTCTAGCACCCAACAAGGAAACATTTTCCGCACCTCTGTGCAATCTTCAGGCCTTTTTCTTCCGCGCTGAGCTTTTGATCGGGGAGGAAGATGGTGGTTCGCCTCCGGATTCTTTGGGCTTGTATGGCGGAGGTGAAGCACCAGTTTTTGCCATCCTCGGTGGAAAAGCGTAGCACTGCCTGGTATTGTAATGCAAATGTAATATGCTTGTGCACCAGGTGTTGGCAGACATCGTGAAAGGATTTTCACAGCTTCGTGACGTCCGCAGAATAATCCGCAAAGACGAGTAATTTAAGGCCTTCCACCACTAGATGAAGTTACGCCCGATAAGTTTGAAAAATGGTGTGTTTATCGTGGTAATCCAAATAACGTACAATGACTGGTCTTGGCTGTTATCCTCCCTCGGCTGACCAATTCTGTGTGCTCTTTCCACTCTGCATGAAGCGGCGAGGCCCATGGCTTTAGGTATATTTGTGGAACAATAGAGATGGAGGTCGGTGGCCTTAACTGATTCTGGGATGCCTATTATTCTCAAATTATTTCGTCTGGAGCGATTCTCCAGATCGTCGACTTTGTCCTGCAGTTTGCAGATGTTTGGCAGTGTCACTGTGGGCGCGCTGAGTCTCTGCGCCGTTATCTTCCAAGTCACAGACACGCAGCTCCATGGGCTGCAAACGCTGCGTTTGGACCTCCAAGGTGGCATTTAGTTTTCCCAAGTGGCTTTGCAGAGACCCAGCAATTATAGAGGCTATTTCAACCTTAAGGCATTTAGCCACTTCAGAGGCTATCTCATTAAAATCGAGTGAGGTTTTTGCAGCTGTGTTTCTGCATGACTCTTCCTCTGCAGCCTCGTGTGTTTCATCCAGGGGCGGGTCTTCAGCTGCCATGTGGGATTCCTCACTGCCTTCAGATCGGGCCGCCTCGGCTGGCGCTCAAGGTAGCGATCCATCATGTGGGGGGAGTCGGGCACTTCAGTGGGTGATAGCGGAGAGGTGACGGGACGGAGCTCTGTAACCTTCAGCTATCGCATCGTGCGCCGAGAGAGTGAGTGTGTGTGGTCTCAATAATCATATTGTCTAAAGACATATACAGTACCTATGGGATTATACTGGATACAATTCTAAATGTTTGTTCTTTGTTTATGAAAATATAAGACTTACAGAATTATATTTAAAAAATAACACATATATAACCTGATAACAAAGCATTGGGACTGTACCAACTTACTGACCAGGGAACATCATCTTTGTATTGACAATATAGACCCTCCACATGACTATTTATTTTACACTACTCCTAAAGTTCAAGAAAAATTTACATTCAATGCTATGATTGATAGAGGTTTCATGGTGTGTAGTATCAGTGTACAAGTAGAGGAAAAAAAACAATTAAGGCTCATTTACACAAATCATGCCACACCAAATACTTTTTTGCTTTTATGTTATGGTGGTAACAAATTGAAGTCAAGGGCAATGCATGAAAATACATCTAGGAGAGATTTAACTGTTACCGTATTTGCCGGCGTATAAGACGACCCCCCACTTTTTGTGTAAAAATATAGGTTTTGGGCTATACTCGTCGTATAAGACGAGTATAGCCCAAAACAATGTTTAAATGCACTTACTAACCTCCTTGGCGGTATTCCCGAGTGTGGCTCGGGGTTAATTTTCAGTACCATAAGTGTTAACCCCGAGCCACACTTGGGATTACAGTCTCTTACCTTGTCCAGGATCCCAACAGCATCCTCCATCTTCCGTCCTTCAGCTACTACCGCTTTGAGCCAATCACGGCAGGCTTTGTATTCATTAATATAAAGCCTGCCGTGATTAGCTGAGCCAATCACGGCAGGCTTTGTATCCTTTAATACAAAGCCTGTATTTACTGAATACAAAGCCTGCCGTGATTGGCTCAGCGCGGTATACTGTATGTAGCCGAAGCTACATACAGTATACCGAAGTATACTGGCGTATAAGACGACCCCCGATTTTCGGGCGATTTTTTTGGGTCTCAAACCCCGTCTTATACGCCGGCAAATACGCTACATAGTATTTGAGGTTGAATAAAGACATAAGTCCATCAAGTTCAACCTATTGCGTGTATGCATTTATGTTTCAGCTGGTGTGTGCGTGTGTATGAGTCCATGTGCGATTTAGCTCTTAGGAGTACTTGTACCCCTGTATGTTATGGTCTCGGAGGAACTCGTTCAGGAGTTTCCTGAATGATTCCACACTCTTAGCTGAAATCACTTGCTGCGGCAGCGAGTTACAGACCTTGACCGCTCTAACTGTGAAGAACCCCTTGCGCCCTGTGTGTTGAAAAAAAAATTTCCACCTATTTTTGGTGGTGCCCTCTGGTCTTGTTACGGAGCTAACCATAAAGAGTTTGTTAATGGTGTTGCTGTCACCATTGAACAGTTTATACAAGAAAACCATGTCCCCCCTTAATCTCCTAACCTCCAAAGAGAACATATTTAATTGTAACAACCTTGTTTCATAATTCAAGTCTTCAAACCCCTTAATGAGTTTGGTTGCCCTCCGCTAGACTTTTTCCAGCTCAAGGACATCTTTTCTGAATATCGTTGACCAAAACTGGACCGCATACTCCAGATGTAACTTAACTGTGAAATAGTTGTTCCACTATTGGTGGTGCCAAGACAAACGGATGACTTCATGACAAGGGCATTGTATATGGCTCCTAGTGGTCCAATACCCAGAACACTCAACTCAGATATTAACCCCTTTGTTAAAGGATGACATGACACTGGTCTTGGATTTTTAGTGGCCACAGCAGCCATTTTATTATTTTAGTACCAAAGCCAAAATTAACAATTCTTTAACCAATTAGCTGACCGTGGGAGTTAAGGTCCTTGACACGACATTTTTGACCACCAAAATACCCAGTATCTGCCCACAATGCCCCCAGCCGCACAACACCGCCTTGGGGACTTGTAAGCTAACATCAGATACTGAGTAACTAATGATGGACCCGTTAAGACAGGGATGCCATACCAAAGACGGCTCCCCACTGTCACTTAAACCTCAAGAGAACATGTTGCACCTCAAGGACCCTAACACCCTGCCACAGCACCAGAGACAGGACCCCTTGCGTCTCGGGTGCCCCACCACAAACGAAACGCTCGCTGTATGCCATTGGGATCCATAATTGGGATCCAAAGACCACATGTCAATCCCCACTGCATTGAGATGAACACCATCCCCTCTGAAATACAGACCCGGGTTCACTTCTAAATCCCAATGGCGAATGGCCAAGCCACCATTGCGCACCCCAAAACGTGCCACCTCATTATTTACATTAACGCGGGCTTTGTGCAGTCTGGCTAAGGAACAGGCCAGACGCCAAGAAGAGCGAGCTACCATATCAGACCAGACGATAATTGTGGAAGGAAAAGAAGAGCGGAGCCGTAAAAAAAAAACCAGCAAAAAAAAACAAAAACAAACTTGATATCTCTGATAAGGTCTCTCATGCTAAAAAGGCCCAAATCATTGCCGCCCAAGTGCACAACCAACACGTCGGGTGCGCGATCCAAGCGGGCGAAGCGACGGAACTCCGTCAAAAGCCTGCTCCAAAGCATGCCCGGGACACCGATCCACCGCACGTTCACCTGATGCCTTGGAAAACTGTGCTGTCTGCACTAAGCCCTAACATCAGCTCTGCGGGAATCCCAAACCACATAGGAATGGCCAAGAATCCCTGCAAGGCAGGCGGGCGAGTCCGTAAGAAAGAAAAGAATGACAACAATCGGCAGAGGAACAACTAAAGAACTATAAAACTAGCAAGACAGAAACACAAAAAAAACAAAAACTCACAGGAGGTGGGGGCGAATGTACAATCTGTATCGGCAGGATTCCCACCTGCCAATCCGCTTGATGATATCCTCACCCAGTCCCCACCTACACGAAAAGAATGTGAATAAAAGTCCTTCGCAACCAGGCCAGCAAGACATTTCGAAAAAAAACAGACATAATTGGAAGCGAGATAAAGCAGAGCCAAAGCAGAGCCATTCTTGTGAACCAAGAACGGTCCACCCACAGAAGCGTGCAAAGCCAGAAAAGCGCAAACTGTCTGAAACGGGCAACCCGGCGACTGAGCTAGGGGGTAGAGAACCACCGAAATTCCCTTGCCCACCTGATTGGTTTTCGAACGATGAATGAAAAGGTGAAGAAAGTCATGGCCAACCATGACGCCCTCAAAGCGGAGGCCCCCCCGAACCTGCCTTGGTGGTGCTGACCAACTCCCCAATGCGTAACGCATCAAAAAAGGCCAGTGTGAAGGCAGCACGAAAAAGAGCCTCCTCATAGGACGAGGAACAAACCGCACACAGTTTTGAAAGGAGTAGCAAGACCTCAAAAGAAACAGGCTTGCGCCAATCCGTAGGACTACGACCCTTCCGGAAACCCCTCATGGCCTGTTGCACCAGGAAATGTTTGGTGGAATCATAAAACCCGGATAGCTTGAAAAGAAAAGTCAGGCCAGCCAACTTGCGATTCATCATAGCTACAGAAATTCGGCGTGCAAACCTATAAAGAAAAGCAGAGCAGTTAAATGGTCACCCTCAGAAAACGGCCACGTAGAATGGCCACCATGTAGAAGGGACCACCGACCGACGGATAAGTCCAGAGACTACTCCAACACAATGCTCCAGAGATGATTGGGACAGGTGTGGCCTTGCCGCTCCACGTCCGGTGCCAACAAGCGAAACCTGTCCCACTGGAATCAAGAAAGAATCCGCAAGAGAATTAGACGAACCTGGCAAATGAATAGCGTAAACAAATGTATTCAATTTCAAGCAAGTTAAAACCAAATAACGCAAAAGGCGAACCACTGGAGGCGAATCGGCCGACACTATAATACACGACACAACCCCCATGTTGTCACAGTGAAAACGGACCCACTTATTCCTGAACGAATCTCCCCAAACGTCGACTGACAACACGGTGGGGAACAATTCCAAAAGAACGAGATTCCTCACCAAACCAGCTCCCCCCAGGACGGCGGCCAAGGGCCCGCACACTATTCACCTGCGAAGTAAGCCCCGAAACCGAGGGATCCCGCTTCATCGGTAAAGAGATCCAAGTCAGCGTTGGAGATGGCGGCGTCCATCTATAGAGAACGACCATTGTAGGAGATGACAAATTCCTCCCAAATGCACAAAACATTCCCGAGATCTTTTGACAAACGAATGTGATGAGTGGGAACATTAACGCCGGCCGCGGCAGACGCCAGGCGGCGACTAAAAAACACGGCCCATCGGAATTATGTGGCACGCAAAATTCAATTTACCGAGAAGGGACTGTAATTGACGCCGCTCAACCTTTTTAGCTCCACGCACTTGCCGTACAGAAACGAGCAAGTCTGACAATGTTTCCAAAGGAAGAGGGCATTCCATGGCCATTGTATCTATTTCAATGCCCAAAAACGTAATAGTGGGAGAAGGACCCTCCGTCTTTTCAGGGGACAGCGGAATGCAGAACAAGGCCCCCACGTGGTGAACAGTAGAAAGCAGGGTTAAACAAATGGAGGAATCTGCGGACCAATAAACCAAGAAGTCATTGAGGTAAATAACGGACTCCAAACCTTGCGACATCACGAACCACCCATTCCACAAAAGAGCTAAATAGCTCAAAAAGGAGCATGAAATAGAGCAGCCTATAGGCAGGCAACGGTCAACGTAAAAACGGCCTGCCCATTGACAACCAAGTAAATGAAAACTATCATGGTGAACCGGTAACAGGCGAAAGGCTGGCCTCGATGTCAGTCTTTGCCAGTAATGACCCCCTGTCGTATTGCCGTCAAAAGAGGTGTAACTGACTGAACACAAGTCCGGATCTATAGCGTCATTAACAGAAGAGCCTTTTGGGTAGGACAGGTGGTGTATGAGCCGAAATTTGTTTGGCTCCTTTTTGGGAAAAACGCCCAGCGGGGAAACCACCAGACCATCCAAAGGCGGAACTGAGAAGGGGGTGGCCATTCTTCCTAAAAGGACCTCTTTTTCCAGTTTAAACGTAACCACCTCCGCATGTCGAAAAGCAGATTGTAAGTTTTTTAACGGGAAGGGGAGAACTGCAGAAGAACAAGGGATAACAAACCCCTCAGTGAAAACCCTTAAGAAGGAACTGTGACATCTTTTCCACCATCACCGGCGTCGTCCTTCTTACCCGAAGATTCTCTGACACGGCCCTTGCACTGCTTGAACCAACGGGAAAGGGGGTGGGAGCCACTACATTCATGTCGAAAACGACAGGAGGTTCCAAAACGGCATGACCGTCCGATAAACTGCCAGCAGTAACCCATTTTCTTAGCGGCCGGTTGTCCCGAGCTGGATGAAGTCCCGGCCCCCCCAAGAAAGGGCTGAGGAGCCATGTGTGCTGGGGTCATAAGACGCATCTAAAGGCTGTCTGTATGGTCCCACCGCAAAGAAGGCCTAACCGCCTTACGCTGGCGAAATTGCTCGTCGTAGTGGAGCCAGGCTAGTCCGCCGTAAACCCGCTGGGCCTCACCGATAGAGTCCAGGTAGCAGAACCTGGGGGCCTTTTTCCCCATGACACTGGCTAGAATAGCAAAGGCCTGAAGGCAATTAGAAAAAGTATGAGGAATTAAACGGTAACGTCGCTTTTCTTCCACCTCAGTTTTGCTTACGTCCGGCTTCCCTTTATACAGGTTAAACTTCTCTAAATGGGGAGTAGGGAAGAAATTTCAACGCAATCGTCCTTCCATATATGCTCTCTGACCTCCGTCTTTAAGTGTGCCCCTAAAGGTCCCTCAAAACAAACCTAGACCTCGCAACGAGCGGAATCGGCAAAACGCATCCTTTCGCCCTCCTGGTCCGCAGAAAACCCCAGCAACTGGAACCCCAACCCCCGCCGGCTGGGAACTCCCCCCGTAGATGTGAAAAAGCTCCGTAACAAGGGAGTGCCGTTGTCGCAGATGGGGACGCAACCCACGCAGGAGTCGGCGATAAAGTAGACGAAGGCCCCTCGAACCTAGCCAACAGGTCCTTGAAATCTGTAAAAAAGGAATGAATAACTGACGTCTGTGGGGTCAAGGAGGACGAGGGAGGGGCTGTTAAAGGGTGAGACATGACAGGCTAAACAGAAGAAGGCTGAGCGACCGCCAACCCTCCTGCAGCCTGACTACCCGCTACCCCAGAGCTACCCGTTAACCCCACGTAAGACATAGGCAATGGGAAAATATAAGGCATGGAGCTGTACTCACCAGGCTGCGCAAGGAAGGACGGATCCACTGGCGACGGGATGCCGGGTCATCTTGACGGCTGTCATCGCTCACCTCCCCCTCCAACCTGGAAGCTTGCTGTAGGGAAGCAGCTGCAGGGGTTTCTCCTTCCCCGCGTGGGGAGTGACGACTGGCTGCATGTGAGGAAGGCTGTCCTCTTGAAGCAGGGTGCTCCACACAGCTCCTCACACCAGCTGCAGCAGCAGGCCGACGGCTGTAGTTAGGACTTCGGCCACTAGGTGGTGCTGTGGATCGAATCTTCGCTCTGTAACAAACAGAGCTGCAGCAGCAGACGGCTGTAGTTAGGACTTCGGCCACTAGGTGGCGCTGTGGATCGAATCTTCGCTCTGTAACCAACAGAGCTGCAGCTGACGCCGGTGGTGAGGAAACCTCACCACCGCGGGGACACTGTTAGTATGCTAGGCCCTCCCCCTGGCAGGGGCATCGCCACGTGGGGAGGCCGAGTGCTCCGGACAGGCAGATGGAGGAGGGAGGGTTACGAGTGGAGGCACATGGATTAGGTCTCCCTCCCCGCGGGTCCCGACGTTGGCGGGGATTCCTCCCAGCAGCACTGCCAGCTGAAGCAGAGCGGCGCTTTGCTGGGGTGGCTGAAGGGTCCCTGTTGGGGCTCCCATTGCGGCGCTGGACCTGGGAAGTGATGGAAGGGCTGAGGCGCTCAGGAGGACCGGCTCTCCTAGCACGTGTAGCCCTGGCAGGTGCTGTGGTGGGAGAGGCAGATGCCTGCATTGCTGTGAGCTGTTGCTGCAGCCATTGGGGGCCATTAGAAAGGGCAGCTGCTCGTATCTGAGCCAGCATGTCCTCCAAGGAACTCATGTTATGTCTTTAAAAATTATTTTGCAGGGGAAAGAGGAAGCTGAAAATGGTAACCGGTCTTCACCCTGCGGATCCCACAGAGACTGGAACTTTCCTTCCCTGGGGAGCCGCCTATACCCCACCTCACCGGACCCTAGCCAATCAGGTAAGCAACACTCAATGACCACCCCCTCCTTGAACGAGCAACTTAACCCTTGGTAAACCTGGTTAGCCTCTCCAAGACTTTGTCATGTTGGCCTTCCACAGACGCCTACGTCTGCTGTTCCTGGCCTGACTTTATTGCTATAGATGTTCATAAACACAATACTCATCAGCTGAAAAATAAAGACACTTTTTAGAACATGTTTGCCACCTCTGAGAAGAGTAATGGGGATTCTTCAAACCACTTTCTGAATTTACTAATCAATACCAGTCATTGAAGAGGTGACGATAAGGCAGGGGACTCGGCAAGCTAAGGAGGACTCTCATGAGGTACATTCTATAACCATAGCGAAAGATATTCCAGATTGCAGACATCAGTGCTCTCAGATGGCATAGAGTAGATGTCCCCAGAATTGTTAGGGGAATACGATCTGGGGTCCCCATTTCGAGATATAGTGATTTTGCAACCACATGATGGTGGTGATGCAACTAAGCTCAAAATACAGGGTAAGGTCTCAGGTACTCACAAAACCCAGCCAGCTGGTGAGGGTCAGATAGCCATAGGTGGCTGTAGACAGGCAGAAGAAACTACCTGGAAATCAGAGTTCCATGTGGCTCTTTGCAAAGCACCAGCGGGGCAATGCTTCCTAAACGGCAGGAAAGTGCACAGAGCATGCACACATGTAAACACCACCCACTGGATGTCAGCATTCATGTACTCAGTGTCTATTGTAAAACTCAACAGTGCAAATAATGCTCAGTCTGATCAGCCTACTTGTTACCAGAACAGAGACTGGAAAGTGTCTAACACAGAACCCAAAGGTCTCTTCCAGGGAAACCTTCCAGGTCATAGGGGCAGATCAAATTTATTTGGAATGGCGCAATTGGCGGAATTACGTAGACGGCAGGGTAAGGGGGGAGAGTCTGAAAGAGGTACAGAAAGCGGGGGAGAATATCCATTTTAAAAAGCGCAATCCTACCCATCCAGGAGTGTCTTAGCGAGGTCCAGGTGTGAAGGCGAGATATAGTGGATTGGAGGAGCGGGCAAAGTTCAAACGGTAAAGATCCGCCTGGTTCGGAGACAGTAGAACGCCGAGATATTTAATGGCTGACTTTTGCCATTTCAGGTGAAAATGTTCCTGGAGGTAAGTAACCTCTGTCGAAGGGAGGGAGATGTTTAAGGCCTCAGTTTTATGGAGATTCACTTTAAAGTTGCTGACGAAGCCGAACCTCCGAAATTCCCATAACAGGGAGGGCAATGCCGATACGGGGGTTGGATATGTAGAGGAGAACATGGTCCGCGTACAGTCCAAGCTTATAATGGTGATCCCGGACACAGACCCCTTTTATAGATTGGTTTTGCCGTATGGCTTCCGCAAGGTGTTCCATTGCCAAGATGTACAAGTACGGGGACAGTGGGCATCCCTGTCTGGTTCCATTCCGAATAGAGAAAGGAGGGGACAGGGAACCGTTAACCCACACACGAGCTGTGGGGCAGTTGTAGAGGGCCATAATTTTATCCACAAATAATTTCGGCAGCCCAATTTGCTCCAGAGTGAGGGCAAGGAAGTCCCAATTGAGGCGATCAAACGCCTTCTCCGTATCTACTGACAGAAGGCACATAGGTAGGCCTGAGGCTTTAGCATAACGCATGAGTGTTAGGGTCTTGATAGTATTGTCCCTGGCCTCGCGAAATGGGTCAAACCCCACCTGATCCATGTGGATAAGAGACGGAACATCGTCACTTAGGCGGTTAGCTAGGAGTTTAGCATATAGTTTAAGATCCACGTTCATAAGGGAGATCGGGCGGTAATTGGAGCAGAGCGTAAGGTCTTATGAGCTTTAGGGATGATTGTTATATGTGCTTCTTGCGACTGTCTGGTGAAGGGGCAGTCCGCGGAGGCGGCATTAAAGGTGGAGTAGAGAAGGCGGGTCAGCAAGTCCTGAAAGTATTTATAAAAGGCACCAGTGAAGCCATCCGATCCCAGAGGGAAGTCCCCTAATGGCGTCTGTAATCTCCTCCAGGGAGATGGGCTCCCCAAGGAGGGCCGCAGCATCAGCTGGAAGAGTCGGGAGAAGGGTAGCCGTGATATATGAGGCAGCATTCTCTGGAGGGTCCAAAGACAGGGAGGATGCTCCCGGGGTGGACAGATTATAATATACAGTTCGGCATAGGACTGAAAAGCTTGCGCAATTTGATTGGTACAGTGAACCACCTGTGCGTCTTTCGTCTGTATTTTAGGGACATATGTGCGTGTAAGTTGTATGCAGACCGATCGTGCCAACAGACATCCGCACTTATCTCCATGTTCATACAAGGATCTGCGCAAGGACTCTCTGTATTTAAGAGAGCTGAGATCTAGGAGGGATCAGAGTTGCGAACGCTTCTGCTCTAATGCTAATACAGAGGGAGCTGGGGAGGACATATGTTGAAGCTCTAGCGTGTGGATGTCGCCTAGTAAAGCGCTTTTTTGAGCGCGCTTTTTTTTAGCCGGGTGGCATGGGAAATAAGAAAACCCCTGAGGAGGCATTTAAAAGCTTCCCATTTGACCGGGGGGGGGTATCATCTGTGGTGTGTGTGTAGCGATGAAGGTTGAAATCTCGGACTTAATGGCGTCTACCGTGACTGGATCGCGTAGGAGCGTTTCATTAAGTCACCATGTGAAGGCGCGAGGGGGTTGGCCAGAGAGACAAAGAGCTAGAGAAACAGGGTAATGGTCCGACCACACCTGAGAATCAATAGCAGCCTGTGGGTCCCACGAAAGGAGGTGGTGAGACACCAGGAAATAGTGTATGCGGCTATGGGAGCAATGGGGGAAGAATAAAAGGTATAATCCCTTACGGAGGGGTTTAGTATCCGCCAGATATCCACCAGCTGGAGACGGTGCAAGAGGGACTTGAGACGAGTCAGTTGTGATAGAGAAACAGAGGATCTCCCCGAGGAAGAGTCCAAGCGAGGTTCCAGGGGAAAGTTAAGGTCACCTCCCAATATTATATATCCCTCTGTAAACGTCTCCAACCGGTGGAGAATGGTTAGGAAAGTGTGCAACAGAGATTGATTAGGCAGATAAACATTAACAAATGTAAAAGTCTTGTAGAAGAGGATCCTTTTCAGGAAAAGGTACCTACCATCCGGGTCCCGGGCAACCTGCAGGAGTTGGAAAGGCATTGTGGAATGGAAACAAATGGCTACACGCTTGGATTTAGAGGTTGGATTATTACTAGTATACACTAAGGGGTAATATCGAGAGGACAGCCACGGGGCCATTGGATCTTTAACGTGGGTCTCCTGTAGGAAGAGGACCTGCGCACATCTGTTATGCATGGAGTAAGCAAGTTGTGAGCGTTTACATGGTTCATTCAATCCCCGAACATTCAGGGAGACAAATGTCACGGGTGACATTGGGTATCAAACCACACAGCAGCTGACCATAAATTGCGATCCGGGGGAGCGCCCAGCATGAGGTGGGAGGGAGACTAAAAACACATAGACAAGAGCCAGAGAAACTGAAGAAAAGACATCCACAAACCAGAGAGGAAGAGAGACGACATCAAAACACACAAACATCCTAAGGGGAAGAACCGAGTCTTCACAGCAACAGGATATCCCGACCGAGTTAGCTAACCTATGGGGGGTGTGGAGAAACCAAAGGCAACAGGGGTCGCTCCAACATCAGAACCGGGCATCTTAAATGAGCAAAACATTAATGATAGTCATTCACAATAAAGTGCCAAACACTGAAGGGCAATTGCGAACGATATAGTTTATATTGAATGGGCATATCATAAACAATAAAAATGTAATACAAGC
>NW_017308292.1:120386-130750 GCF_000935625.1 Nanorana parkeri | reverse complement strand
GGTAGAAGGGGAGGGTAGGGCAAGGTATCTAGGTCAGATATATCGTGAACAGAGTACCCATGAGGGCTCGCAATATAATTAGTGTGCTTCACCGTGTCCTCCCAGCTATCATGCATGGTCACAGCAAGGGTCTGCCACGACGGGGCTGGTGCCCATTCAGTGGGTGGGTCCTCCAAGGGGAGAATAGGCCCATTACAGCTATATGGCATGTGCTATCAGTGCGAGGATGAGAAGCATCCTGTAGTGGACGCAGACCCCAGGAAGGTGGTCATCATTAGCATCAACACGGGGGTATAGATATTAGGCCCAATTAGTGCATTGCAATAGGGGAACCAATAGGGATAAACGGCAGCAGAGTAAGGGGAAAGGCAAAGGGAGGGGGGTAGGGAGGAGGGGAGGCCATAGGGAGGGGAAGGAGGAGGAATGAATGGTGAGGGGGAGGAGGAATAAAAAAGGGGGGGAGAAAGGGGAGAGGAAATGAGGGAGGGGAGACCTTGGCCCAGCATCCCAATAACATGTAAGAGACAATGCATAGTACAGGTATCAGAGGTCCGAAGCCCGACGGCCAGAACACAAAGTCTCTGAGCAGGCCCTCACGCTTCGTCCCCTGGATAGCAAGTGCCGCTATGACGGGGAATAGTCGGTGTGCCCACATAGGTGGATGGAAATGTGCGGGAGTAGATGTAGAGCAGACAGGTATTCAACACTACATGTAAGGCAACCGAATGCGAAAGGCATTATACCCACAGGCGGACCACAGGGAGGCAAACAAACAGCAAATAGTGCAACACAAATGGCATTCAGCTTCAGAGTAATACATAACCGGAGGACAATCCCCAGCGTGGCCCAATGGTATGAGCAGGGGTAGAGTCCCATGGCCGGATGAGGTCCCAGGCTTCTATGTAGTGGTCCTCATCAACAGTTGCATAGATGATAGGGGACTGGTAAGGTGAGCAAGTACAAGCCCGACCACAGAACCACCTCCGGGGGGCACACCTCCCGCCTAAAAACTGCCAGGGGTAGTGCACACCGGGTGGGTGCTGTAGCAGGGGCAAAGTCCATACCCCTGTGGTCTACTCCCATCTGCCAGGGTGTTGACCACGATAAGGTCAAGACGTAGACAGCAGGACATCAGGGCACAGGGAGAAGTAATAGGCCAAAGTGTCACCTAGGGCAAGCAAATCAGGGTGAAAAGATCCTCATGCAGGATTGGAGTAGTAACATCTAGCCGCCATCTCTAGGGTAGGGAACTGCGAGTGACAGGCTCCTTCCTTGACTTCTTGGAATAAGAGACTTCAGTCCACTGGGGAAGCGAAGGCACCTCGGAGAGTATAGGAGCCGGGGGGTCCGGCCAGGAGTCCAGTTCCACAGACGCTGATATACCCAGGGTAGCAGTAAAGCCAGCAAAATCAGTCGGGGAACGCAGGATCACCAGTCGGCCATTTTTACACACCGACAAATGGAAAGGCTAGCCCCATCTGTAAGGGTAAAGGATAACTATTTCATTAATGGATGCCTCCGTACTGAGGCATCCATTAATAAATGGTAACCGCTGATTCTTCAGCATTGCAGAGCTGCAAATAACTTGCACGTACAGTGTATGTGGCCAGTTATTTGGGCACTTTGTGGCGGGACGTACGGTGTACATCTCCCGTCACGAAGGGGTTAACAAGTGTTTAATGTTTGCATAGTACTGCATGGGCTATCTGCACTTTCCTATATGTCATATAACTACAAGACTCATTGGGTTATACCAACACCAGCGCTATATTTAATTTATAAAAAAACATGCACAAACTTACATACAGAAAATGTTTTAAATGTTTATAATACAAATAATTTCTGCCCCATAGAAAGAAGCACATGACACCTCAACAATATTGAAATTAACCAAGTTCTTTAAGACTTCAAAATCATTCATATTAAATTAGAAGTTGCTAAAAATGTTACTCTAACCTCGAGTGTAATTGTAAGCATCATTATTCTATTATCTTCCGCTAAAATTGATCCTCAAAAAGTGTTCAAGTTGCCTCTTGACAACAAAGTCTGATGATCAATTAATAGACACCAACCCACTGTATTTTGTTATTCCTTTGTATTTGATTACTTACATTAACAGGAAAAATAAATAAGGCAAGTAGCTGTGATAGCCAAATTAAAAAAACAGTATGGAGCCGAGACACTGCACCAGTTACCCCATCATACAATAACTAGCAAAACAATGATTTGAGGATGAAGCAGAGTTGATTTCTGTGAGAATGTCTATTCAGATATTGTAAAGGTGGGATGGAAAATCCAGCTGTATATTGGCAGTATCTGTCATTTGGCGTCACTGTACAAACACTTCTATTGGACCCAACAAAAATGCAAAAGTTCAGCAACTCAGTCTCCAAAGTCTATCAGCACTGAAGCTTTAGAAGACAAGCATACTCATTTGCACTAATGACATTTTATAACAATACAGGAATTATCAAAGCTTATTCTCTGCCTGAAACAATATTTGCTTCGGAACAGAAGTCTACAAAGCTTCTGGACGATTGTAGGCATGCAGCCTCTGCTTGCAAACACATCAACGTCGTCTGAAGGCACGGGAAATTCTCCAGGCATTGGGCTCCTCATAGCGGTTGTAAAGGGGCTCCAGCCGCTGCTGTTTCTTCTGTTTGCTGAGTTTGGTTGGGTCAGAGACTTTAAAGAAAGCTGGCGCAAACTCCACTAGCCAACGGGGATCTATAGTGGTCACTTCCCGCATGTATTCCTTGGTGGTTAAGACGAGCTCATGGTATACAACCCTATGGGGAAAAAAAATCAAGAACCTTTACTTCTCTATGTAAGGGAAGAAAATCTTAGTAGCTACTGCTATCACCTTAAGTACTACATTATAATTTGTTATGACCTTTGCATCATTTGATTTAACAGATAAAATCATACTATAGGGTTTCTAAAAGTTAATATATATATTTTTTTTTATTAGAGCCCATAGAGCTCGTCTGCGGAAGGAAGCATGAAGTGCTCCAAAATCTCCTGGTAGACTTGGAACCCTTTGCAGGTGTTATGGCTTAATTAGCTGATTAGAGTGGGACACTTTGAGCCTAGAATATTGCACCTTTTCACAATATTCTAATTTTCTGAGATTGTGGATTTGGGGTTTTCATGAGCTGTAAGCCATAATCATCACAATTATGACAAATCCCGGCTTGAACTATCTTGCTTTGCATGTAATGAGTCTATCTCATATATTAGTTTCACCTTTTAAGTTGCATTAGTGAAATAAATGAACCTTTGCACGATACTCTAATTATTCGAGTTTCACCTGTAAAGAAAACAGCCCCTTAGTGAACCATACATTGTCCTTGTGTACCCTATTTGGTGACACCTTAGGCAATACTTGGCCCAAAACGAGGCTGTTTAGGGCTAACTTAAATACCTGCATTTGGCTTGGTGCCAACCTCTTGCAATCCTCTGTACAGCAAAGCTTAGGATAGGAGACAGGGAAGCAACACAAGGAGCCAATTAGTTGTGCTGCAGTGCTCATAGTCGGACATAGAACATGTCCAACATTAACCAAGGACTGCAGGACAAATAATTTTGCCCTGATGAAGGTGGACCACCAGCACACATTAGTGTTCATCCTAAAATTTATCTCATATTCATCTGCGGTGGTGGGGTTCTAATTCTACTCATCACCTAAAAAACGGCAGGACATGCTTAAAACATTATGCAAGGTTTAACATTCACATAATTATATGGGATAACTCTGACTTGCATCAAGCCCTTGGACTGTTATTCAGGTATATCAACTTTCACTCAATAAGTGAACCCCTGTGCAGCAAGTGAGCACATTAGCCAATTTTAATTATACAACATTTGTAGCTTTGTAGCTATAGCCGTGGATACATTTGTTGGTACCTACAGAACAAATTTTTATAAAATAAATTGGAACCCAATACAAATCAGACTTTTCTTTTGATTGAACAGAATATTTTAAATAGTAAAACAAGTTAACATGGCATGGATAAAAATGATGGGCTCTTTAAAAGGGCCTGTTCACATGATATCAGGTCCTAATCTGCAGACGCGGTGCTACTGATGCAGTGCGTTTTTGATGGGTTCCAGTAAAAAAAAATATATTTTTTGCTTGAGTGGGGCTATCAGTATGTTAGCTGCAGTGCAGTGCCTTTGACGCGTTTTGCGTTTCCTGACCGGACAAAATGTGACATGCAGTATTTTTTCTGCCGTAACCTGAACGGACTGCGCATGTGAGAACTGTAGCCCATAAAACACATAGGGATACATTGGGATGCATTTTTAGTGCAGGAGCGTACGGATCCGGTCAGCACAGAAAACGGACGTCGTGTGGACAGGACCTTACTGTTGTACAACCCTTAGAGGCAATCATTGCAAAAAAAATATTTCTGTAGCTCCAAAAGAGACTTTTGCACGTGCCAAAAGGTTGTTTTGCTCAGTCTTTTTGAACAAACTGCTCCAGCTTTCTATACAGTAGATGTTCATAAGGATTCAGGTCAAGACTCATAGAAGGCCACTTAAGAATGGCTAAGAAGCAAACATTGGACTATTCTGGAGTGCTTTTAGCTGTGTGTTTTGGGTCATTACCCTGTTGGAGGACCCATGACCTGCAACTCAGACAGAGCTTTCTGACACTGGGTGGAATGTTTCACTCTAGAAGTGCTTGATAGTTATGAGTTCTCCCTGAGCCCTGCGCAGATTAACGATGCCCTGTTTCAGATGCAGCAAAGCAAATCCAAAAAGAAGCCTCCTCCACGTTTACAGTAGGTACAGTGTTCTTTAAAAAAAAAAAATAGATTTGTTTGTAAACACATAGCTAATGTGACCTGGCAAAAAGCTCCAGTTTTGCTTCATCTGTCCATAGTACATTCTCCCAGAGGCATTGCAATTTGTCAATATGCATTTTTATCAAATTCCATTTTATGGGTTTAACCCTTTCGCTGCCACCGACGTAAGGCATATGGCAGAACAAAAGTGTTCCCGGCTGGCCAACTCAGTATGCCTTACGTCGGTGGCATTTACAGTTCTGCTATACGCTCATGGTCGATTTAGCGACCATAAGCTTATAGCAAAACTGTTCAGCAGACTGTCCCCTTCAAAATAATAGCTGTCATCAGCGGCTTGTGAGCGCTATTAACGAAAATACCGGGCGTCCCCCCGCACCGCTGCTGCCGGCCGCATCTAGAGTCTCTCATCCCTGCCTGAAGCTGCTCCATGCAGGGATGAGAGACTCCATGGATCCCCACTGCTGTCCCCCACTTGTAGGGTCTGTAGCAGTGGGGATCAGATTAAAATTGTCCGGCGGGGGTAACATTAAACACAGCGTAAAAACAATTTTTAACATAAGTCGCTTATTTACAGTTTTGCGTACTGTAATTTTTTTACCTTTTCGCAAAAAGGCGCAATTTCAAATTTGCAAATATTAGTTGTCGGCATCTGGAGCCGGCAACTCATTTCCCTGCTGGCTCCAGGCAGGGATCTGCGACTCCAAGGATTGCCGCTGCTGTCCCCTGCTTTAGACAAAAACTCCAGCGGGGGGGCGGAGGAGCAAGCGTCGGCTGGCGGGGAGAAGCCGCAACTTTCAGGATGGCCGAGCGGTGAGGAGAAAATTGTCGGCCGTTCGGCCAGCTTCGGCTTTCACCTCGGCTCAGTCGAGCCGAAGCATAGTAAATGTCTTACTATCAGCAGTTTGTGAATGAATGGGAAGCCTCTGTACTGAGTGCTTCCCATGTATTGAGTACTGAGGCTGCAGAAAAAGAAATTGAGGACTGTGTCCTCAATTTCTTTTTCTATTTCAAAAGGGAAATGTCAGGGGTCTGTTTAGACCCCTAATATTTCACCGTAGCCCCAACAGTAAAAAAAATAAAAAAAAATATTAAAAAATAAATGTTTAAAAAAATTAAAATAAAAATAAATTAAAAAAATAAATAAATTAAAAGTGTAAAAAAAAAACAACAATTAAAAAAGCACAACCCCTCCCTCCCCCCACATAACATACACATATCGTGGTGTACGCCATGCACATGCGCTGCAGTGCGTTTTTAGAATGCATCGCAGCGCATTATTTTTTTCTTTATTTTTTTTCTTTTAAAAAAACATGAAATTAACTGAGGGCTTGGCAGCAAAACGGTTAAGGTTTTTCGTTCAACGGTGGGTCTTTTTCCTTTAAGGCCACTTTCACTCAAAAAACAACAGATGGTGCGATCAGACACTGGATGTACCTAGTTCCGCTTGTCCTGGGCTCTCTTTCTATACCATTTGCACTAGCTTCCTGCTCAATCTGGGGTCCATTTCCTTCTAGAGGCCACATCTAGAGAGACAAGAAAATCAAGCTGCTTGGAGAAGGTCTTATAGCCTTTACCTTTGACCTGCTGGCATATAATTTTCTTTCCGATCTCCTCAGGCAACTGATTAATTTGCTTTCTCTTCTGTGTTCAGTGTGATGTACACAATGATACCAAACAGCAAAAAGACTACTTTTCTCCATTTAAATAGGCTGACTACAACATTGAAGATGTGTTATACTAATTACAAAAGCAGTTAGTTTGACATTTTTTCTTTATCTTAATCTTTTTTTTTTTTTAGGAGTTGCCAATATATCTGTCCAGGCCGTTTCAGAATATCTGTGCAGAATAAGCAAAAATTTATCTCTTTTCGCACTCTCTCTGCTTTACTCTGACATACCAAAGGCATGCAGGTATATACAAGACAATTGTTTTTATTTCAGCAGGAATTAAGCATTGTTTTAATTAACTGCAAGGGCACCAACAAATGTATCCATGTCTGTAACTTTGGGCACAAATTTATCTGCATACAAATGATTGGTCTTTGAACATCTATACACAAACTTTTGTAGGGCAAAGTTGACACTTAAAATCATTTTCCTATTGCCTATTCAGTGCAAAGGACACAGCATCCTTGATCTGCTAGTTCATCCGGCTCTCCTAGCTGGAAACTGACAGCTCTTAACCCGGACGTGTTTGGAGCTAAGAACTTCCAAGTTCAAGTTGCATCTACAGGGTGACAGGGTGTCTGTTATTTCGGGACTAACTGAACTTCTCAGAGAATATTACAGAAAATAATTTATAATGACAACTTCGGGCCCTTAAGACTGAATACCTTACTGAAATGAGGTTGGCATCCATTTACTCATGATAGTATTTGATTCACAATCAAATTCTACCAGAAGTTACAATCGTACAGTGTACGTGGCCAGTCATATAGCCACTTTGTGACGGGACGTACACTGTACGTCTCCCGTCACGAAGGGGTTAACATCTATTTGATTATTAAGAAAACAAACAATCTACTCCACATAGCTTGCTTACCACTCTGGCTGTCTGTTGAATAGAGCGCTGGATGGGTGGATATAGACCACTTGCTGGTCTATGAGAGTCCGATAGCCTTCCTGAGGATCTTTCTTGGCTGCATTTCGGAAGAAACCACTGCATATAGCTTTCTGCACTCTTACTGTTGCTTTACCACAGGACACAACATCCAGTTTATGTCTGTAAAATATTATCAGCATAACATTAATAGCACTATATCAAAACAGCTCAATTCTCAAAAGAATTAACACCAGATGAACGAAGTTTATAATTGCACACTGCAATACTGCATTTTTGTCTTTTTTGACATATATATATATATATACATACATATATACATACACACACATTTTCATTGAAACAGATATGATCATATAGATATGAATGTCCTGAAATATTCACACAGGTAAGACACTCGTATGAAAAGAGAAAGCGCTTTATTAAATGTATAATTGAGTCATGAGAAAATATGGTGGTGCCATTGCTGACCACATTCTTAACATGCTATTTGAAAATCTGTTACATGACTCACTGAATATTTCCTGAAGAATTTTTCCTGAAGAATTAGAATACATATTGTTAAAATAAAAAGGTCCTTTTCTGCATACTTGTCCTGGGGTTGACGCAGGAAGTATCAGTCAGTGGATTACAAGCCAACTAGCATTTTCAGAAGAAAAGGCGAGTAATGGAATCCAGCATATTTTTACTATAGACTGCAAACACACGGGACTTTTTTCTTATATCCAGGCATAACTGAAGCTCACCAAGCTATTCTGCTTTTCAATGTTGCCTTTTCAACCTTTATCTGGTATCCTGTAACTAAACCTGGTTGATGTGCAGAGCAGATATTCCCAATTTCCCACACCAAGGATTTTTTGTTGCCTTTTAGAAAAAGAGACAAGAGTAACTGCTTAACATGACTTGCAAAGTCCCACAGAAATACATGTGGGAGCCTGAACAATCAGCACTGTAATAGACTATATGAAAAGCAGATCAACTCCTTCATGACTGAGCTAGTTTTCAGTTTCTGTTCATAAATAACCGACACCCTTTTAAAATTTTTGCTGTGTGATTCTTCCACAGCAGTAATAAACTTTCTTACTAAATGTACCCACACATATTATATATTGTTTTTTAGAGGACAGATAGGGCTATATAATTATATCACATATGTGTACCTAACCCCTCAGTTTGAATAGAATAAAAAAAATTAGGGGAAAAAACTAGAAGAAAAAAAACACTTTTTCACAAGTTTTGATTATTATTTTTAGAATCTTTTAATATTAATTATAGTATAAAAAAGATATTTATAATTTTCATTTTCCTTAATTTTTTTTACACTTTATAAAAAACAAAAAAATACTTTTTTTCTTGTCAGTTTATATCAAGCAGTCACTATGACTGCTTGATAAATTCACTTTTTTAAAAAATTTTTGGCTATTATTGGGCTGCTCCAAACTTAGGAACAGCTAATAATAACCTTTAGTCAGATTCAGATCTCACTAAAAGCTCTTTGATCGTGCCTAGACGATCAGAACTGATACATTTCACTCAAACGATATACATTGTATCTTTAAAGTGAAATGTATCTAAACATCGGGCTGTATCAATAATGAGGCATTCATTAATGACTGGTAACTGCTGGGAATCAGCTCTTACCAGCATTACAAAGCCTGATATAACTCGTCACGTACAGTGTACGTGGCTAGTCATATAAGCACTTTGTGACGGGACGTACACTGTACGTCTCGTCACGAAAGGGTTAAGATAAATTGGATTCTGACTTGAGTACACTTAAAAAGGTTCCTGAACAGCATTACATCAAAAAACAATAAGGAGAATTTATCAAAACTGGAGCAATCCGCTTCTATCTTTAATTTTCAAAGCTCAACTGAACAAACTGAAGGGAGAAGCTGATTGGTTACCAAGGACAACTGCTCCAGTTTTGATAAATTCCCTTCAATGTATATTTTATACTGCCTGGAATTGCTCATTGACAAAAATGATTCCAGTGTTTCCCTTTATATTTAGATTCTCAAAACATACAGATCTGCTTCTTGTTAAATATGATCTGTTATATTAGGTCCTTGTCTTTAAGCTAAGCATTTTTTAAATCACCATCTATAATGGGGACTTTATATATACATTTATTTATATAAAACATAAGTATGCACCAGAGCCAGACAAATCTTCCCAATACCTAAGTCAGCTGAAAAAAAATAGGATTTTTGTACTCACCGTAAAATCCTTTTCTCTCCGTTCATTGAAGGACACAGGGCAACAGATCGTAGATCCTGAATGGTAGGGGTATATCGCCACCTGCAGGAGAAGGACGCTAGGCACACCCTGCTGGTGGCCAAACCCCCCACTTGCTGACAAGTCTCCAGTAAGTAACAAGCAGTTAGGAGTGTACACCCCATAAAAGAGGGCGGGACCTGTGTCCTTCAATGAACGGAGAGAAAAGGATTTTACGGTGAGTACAAAAATCCTATTTTCTCTCCCGTTCATTGAAGGACACAGGGCAACAGATCGTAGATCCTGAATGGTAGGGACGTCACCAAGCAGTACACACTGAGGGATGGGCAACAACAACCAAACACCCAAAGGACCCCTCAAAGAGCCGCCTGCAACACTTTGCGCCCCAAACCAGCATCCGCCAATGCCAAAACATCCACCTTGTGAAACTTAACAAAAGGTGTGGACAGAAGACCACAAAGCGGCCCCACAAACCTGAGAAGCAGAGGTCCCATGACGGAAGGCCCAGGAAGCCCCAACAGCCCCAATAGAATGGGCACTGATAGGGAAAGGAGGCTCACGCCCCTTAACGGCGTACGCCTAAACAACAACAATACGAATCCACCGAGAAACGTAAGACGCCGAAGCGGCCCTTACGAGGGTCCTCCGTGAGCACGAACAAGGAATCTGACTCACGGAAGGAAGCCGTAGCTTCCAAATAAAACCGAAGAGCGCGAACCACATCCAAACAGTGCAGCGCTCTTTCCTTCCCATGAA
>NW_017308292.1:71424-119509 GCF_000935625.1 Nanorana parkeri | reverse complement strand
AAGACAGCCTAGGGGCGGCCCCTGCTGGTGGCCAAACCCCCCACTTGCTGACAAGTCTCCAGTAAGTAACAAGCAGTTAGGAGTGTACACCCCATAAAAGAGGGCGGGACCTGTGTCCTTCAATGAACGGAGAGAAAAGGATTTTACGGTGAGTACAAAAATCCTATTTTCTCTCCCGTTCATTGAAGGACACAGGGCAACAGATCGTAGATCCTGAATGGTAGGGACGTCACCAAGCAGTACACACTGAGGGATGGGCAACAACAACCAAACACCCAAAGGACCCCTCAAAGAGCCGCCTGCAACACTTTGCGCCCCAAACCAGCATCCGCCAATGCCAAAACATCCACCTTGTGAAACTTAACAAAAGGTGTGGACAGAAGACCACAAAGCGGCCCCACAAACCTGAGAAGCAGAGGTCCCATGACGGAAGGCCCAGGAAGCCCCAACAGCCCCAATAGAATGGGCACTGATAGGGAAAGGAGGCTCACGCCCCTTAACGGCGTACGCCTAAACAACAACAATACGAATCCACCGAGAAACGTAAGACGCCGAAGCGGCCCTTACGAGGGTCCTCCGTGAGCACGAACAAGGAATCTGACTCACGGAAGGAAGCCGTAGCTTCCAAATAAAACCGAAGAGCGCGAACCACATCCAAACAGTGCAGCGCTCTTTCCTTCCCATGAATCGGTTTCTAGCATGGAGAAGGCAAGACAATGTCCTCATTCAGATGGAACGCCGACACAACCTAAGGCAGGAAGGCCGGCTTAGGACGGAGAACCGCCTTGTCCCTATGAAGAACCAGCAACGGCGACTTGCTGGACAAGGCAGCCAACTCAAGACACCCGTCGAACTGAAGTGATGGCAACCAAAAAGGCCACTTTTTGTGACAAGGACAAAAGCGGAATCTCCCATAGAGGCTCAATAGGAGATTCCTGCAACACCGAAAGCACCAGCCTCAGATCCCACGGCGCCAAAGGCGGGCGGACAGGGGGAACAATACGCGTAACCCCCTGAACAAAAGCACAAACTAAGGCAGTAGACGCCAAGGGCCGTTGGAAAAGCACAGTCAATGCAGAAATTTGGCCCTGCACCGTGCTCAAGGCCAACCCTTGAGTCACCCCGCGCTGCAAAAAAGCAAGAACTCTGCTGATCGAGAACAAATGCGGAGACAGCCCCAGCCTCACACCAGGCAAAATAGGCCCTCCACGTGCGATGGTAAATCTTCCTAGAACCGCATTGCGTGCCCTGAGCATCGTGGAAAATGACCGCATCGGGCAACCCCCAGTCCTTCAGGACCTGCCTCTCAACAGCCACGCCGTAAAAGCCAGCGACTGAAAAGAAGGATGGAACACAGATCCCTGGGACAGAAGATCCGGATGCAGAGGCAGCCACCAGGGGGCGTCCACCACCAGCTGAACCACGACTGCGTACCACGCTCTCCGAGGCCAAACTGGGGCCACCAGGAGGACGGTGATGTGTTCAGCCGCGATCCGTCGCAGAAGCAGAGTCAACAGGTACAGTGGAGGAAAGGCATAAAATCAGACCGTAAGGCTTCCAGGGAGCCACTAGGGCATCCAGAGCCGGGCTACGATCTCTCTACCTTCCAGTTGCGTCGAGACGCCAGAAGGTCCACATCCGGCGACCCCCAGTGAAGACAAAGCTGATGAAAAATGTCTGGGTGTAGGGACCATACTCCCGGGTCCACCGACAGGCGACTGAGGCAGCCGACCTGCCAATTGTCTACCCCCGGAATGTAAACCGCCAAGAGGGCCAGAACCTGACTCTCCGCCCAGGAGAGGATCCTGGACACCCCTCGACCCGCAGCTACCCTTTTGGAGCCGCCCTGGCGGTTGATGTACGCCACTGCGGTGGCGTAGTCTGACTGGACCCGAACCGACAGACCCCCGAAGGCGGGTTCGCCCAATGAAGGAGTGTTCATTATTCTCTGTGTTCAGGGACAAGTCCCACTGCAACAGGATGTCCCTCCGAAGAGTCCTGGCATGGTGCGGTGCAAGGGGCCCCGCCTCGAAGGAGGCCACCAGGAGGCCCAGGACCTGCATGCAAAAGTGAAAGGACGACCACCAGCGAGTCTGCAGACGCACGCTGGAATGGAGTTTCAGGAGCTAGTCCTGAGGAAGAAAAACTCGGGCCACAACGGAGTCCAGAACCAGGCCCAGGTACTCGTCGTGGGGGAAGACACCATACGAGACTGCGGGAAGTTCAGGATCCATCCGGGCTCCCCCAAGGACCGCACAGTGACCCCCAGAGAAGAGTGCAACACTGCCCGCAGAAGATCGTCCAGATACCCCACGATCGAGATGCACCGGTAACGCAACAGCGCCAGAACCATAGGCTAACGCCTTGTAGAACACCCGCGGGGCCGACGCCAGGCCAAAAAGGCAGTGCTACACACTGGAAGTGCTCTTCCCGCACCTCGAGACACTATCGCTGGTGAGACACAAATGGACACCTGAAGGTAGGCATCTTTGACGACCATGGAGGCCAGCAGATCCCCTTGACTGAGACACGCCCCTATGGACCTTATAGACTCCATCCGAAACAGACGGACCCGCACAAAAGTGTTCAAACGTTTGAGGTCCAGGATGGGCCGAACCCCCTCTTTCTTGGGCACGGTAAACAGGTTCGGATTAACACCCCTTGAACCTTACCAAGGCCGGAACCGGCACAAGCACCCCCTGGGACAAGAGGTCTGCCACAGCGTGGTGGAGATCCGCCAAGCGCGGAGAGGAAAGCCGTGTGTTGGATGGGAAAAACCTGTTGGACGGAACAGAAATCTGATCTTCTAGCCTGAAGAACCCAGCTCCCGGACCCTAGTGTCGGAGACACGAGCCAACCAAGAATCCGCATAGAGTCGAAGACGCCCACCCACCCTGGAGTCCAGTGGTGGGGCCAGGCCTACATGCGCACAGTGGCTTGGCAGGCCCAAGCTGCCAGGAACGTTCAGCAGTCCGGGAAGGAGGAGGGTTGGAGAGCATACCGCCCTTCTGAGGGCAGGGAGGCCGACAAGCCATTAGTGAGCGGAGAAGGTGGGACCAGGCTGCCGACGAAGTTCCTCCTTCCGCGGCCGAGGTAAAAAAGGGTACACATACCCCCAGCCAAATTCGTAAATGAGCTCATCTAAGATGGTGCCAAACGATCCCCGGTAAGGGAAATCCCCGACAGAGCATACACGGAAGCCAGAGCAGCCGACCAGCACGCCAACCAAGTAACCAGTGAAGCGGAACCGCCGACAGTGTCGACCCCACCGCGACCAGGGCAGAGTTGCAGACACACCTACAGTCCTGCACCCACTGTTCCTACAACCCTACATAAGCAGGAAAACGTCTGTCACCGCTAATCGCTGATGCAACACCTGTGCCCGCTCCGTCAAGTCCGAGAGGCCAAGGCAGAAGCCAGGCCCGGACGCATAGAGGCACCCGAAACGGAGTACATGGTCCGCAAAACCGCCTCCGATCGGTGGGGTCCTAAAGGGAAGGGAAGACTGCCCTGATAGAACGGAAGCCACGGAGACCAAAGGACAACGGGTCAAGCAGGGAGTGTATGGGAAGACCTGACATCCCTCAGCATACGCCCCAAACTGAACTGGAGGAAGCGTAGAAGACTCGGGGCCTCCACAATGGTAGGTATCACCCTGATGGAAAGAATCAGAGCAGAGACCGAGGCACGCTCCCGATGAAAAGGGAGGCGCCCGACGCACCCTCACCACCAGATCTAGAGGGGTAGCAACCCCCTAGGCAGGATGGGCTGAAGTCGCAGGGATGGAAACCTCCCCGACTCCACGGAAGGAACAGGGGGAAGGGGACGGCAGAGCGTGCGCAGCCGGGAGCCCTACGTCAACGAGCGCCCAAAAGCGACACAAAAAATTCAGCCCCAGCAGACGATAAAGGACCCTGCAAGGGTACCGCAGCACCCACAGGGCAGACCAGCCACCCAAGACCTCGAAGGGAGCAAAGGCGACCAGTAAGTGGTGCACGCACAGGCCGCACCAAGGGAACAGGAAGTATCCACTGGCGGAAGCACGTAGCCCCATTAATAGCCAGCCCGCAGTCGGCTGGCACCAGGAACAGAACTTACAACCCGGAAAAACAACGGAGGGTCGTCGTGCAGCCAAGATCCCGGACGTGTCGCGCCACCAGCGGAACCGAGTAATGGACCGCAGAGGGATTGTCCCCGCGTCCATGGACACCGCCCACAGATAATAAATGCCCCAACACACTGACAGCACAGTAGGAGGAAGGGACCCCAGTACTTACGACCCCTGGCCCCGGTGTGCACTGTCCCAGCAAAGGGAGATGTATTCTCCCCCAGCATGAGCTCTCCAGCAGTCAGATCTGCATCCAGCTCATTCACCCGCAGACCGGAAGTGATGTCACATGGGAAGGGCAAGCCGCCCTCAACCAAGATGGCGGCCGCGGCATCCGGACTAGGCAGGAGTAGAAGCCGGGGCCTCGATTTGTGCGGCTGCCCCGAACGGGCACCGAAAACGGAATGACATGCGGCCGAAGCAGCCAGCTAGGCCGCAATAGAAGCCGGGGCCTCGATTTTCAGCCGCCCCGAAAAACGGAACGTACATGAGTCCGCGGCAGCCAGCTAGGTCGCAATAGAAACCGGGACCTCGATTGTCGGCCTCCCGAACGGGCGACAGCAACCCCAGCAGCAGCCACTCCCAGGCACACCTCCAGGACCATCCGTGTCCCCAGGCCAGGTCTGCCAATACTGCAAGACCAGGCACACCAGCCGACAGGCTGCTCAGCATGGAGGAAAAGGGAGGGGGGCCGAGGCACGCGAGGGAACCTCGGAACCCAGCAGAACACCTCGCCAGAGCCCACAGCTACCTACATCCAGGCAGCCCGACAGAGCCTACTTACGACCTCCAGACAGGTAGCTTCCAGGAGACCCTCCGCACAGCCGCAGACAGACCCCCCACATACATACCGCATCCAGGGGGGAAACCGCCGGACCGTGAACCACCGCCATCCAGAGGGGCGACGACTCCTGGGAACCCACAGGCACATAAACCCCCTTCCTGTCAAGGCCATTTTTCAGTATACAGCACTGTGATAATTTGACTGACATTTATTCAGTCATACAATGCTGTAGTGAAATTTTATATAATTTTTTGGGGGGACACAGAGCTTTCTTTTGGTGGTATTTAATCACCAAATCATTCAGTACTAATGAAAAAAGTACTGAAAATTATGAAAAAAAAGCAAACCTGTTTTCCTTTCTATGAAACATTTATTAATAATCAAGTTTTTAATAAAAGATGGGGTTACGTTGGGTAAATAGACACCAAACACATCAAGCTTTAAAATTGCGCGAGCCCATGAAATCGCAAAAAAAACTACCATATCTAATATTTTATTACGCTTAACTTTATTACTATCACATAAGGGGCTAATATGTGATAATATAGGGGCCCCCTATGTGATAGCAAATATACAATGACAGGTTTACACATCACTTCCACCTTCAGAGATCGGAGGAGAGATCAGCAAGTGGTAGAATGCTGATCTCTCCTCTGTTTTTCAGTGTAAGCAGCTGCTGTGCAGGTCCTGGGCCCACATGAGGGACAGCGAAGCCTGGGATAACCAGCAGTGGCACACGCTGTTTGGCACCACGCAAGCGATTTGGCGGCTCTACAGCTTGTATGGAACAGCCGGAAACCTTGCGGGATTTTGCTCACATGCAAGCAGAAAAAAAAAAAAAGGAGGTACATGTACGTTTATCCGCTGATAGAAGCTTGCCATCTGTCCGTTTATTTACAACAGGCGGACGGCAAGCAGTTAAAAAGGAACTCCAGGAAAAAGTTTTCCTAACCCTTGCAGTAGGCCTACTCCCCACTGCAAGGGTTAACTGCTCATTTTTGTCTAGGTTAAAAAAAAAATTATACTCACCTGAACCGTGGAGCAGGTTTGATCTTAGACCGGTCTAAGGTCGAGTAAATCATCACGTCTATACACAGCGTATAGACGCAAGGATGCCAAGGAACATTCCGATGCTGCAGCGTAGGAAGAGAGAGGTTGGAAGGAGCGCTGTGACAGCTGGCCAGCTTGGAGCTTCGGGTGAGTATAACTTTATTTTTGAACCTAGACAAAACAAGAACTTAACCCTTGTAGTAGGGGGTAGCCCCACTGCCAGGGTTAATAAAAAATGTTTCCTGGAGTTTCTTTAACTAGTTTTTGCTACCGCCAATCATTCTATACATGCAGTCCCTTACCCATAACACCCTAAAGATGCATATAGGTATATATAGTATGTATTTATGTATGTGAGATATGGACCCTAGATTGTAAGTTGGAAAATGAATTGAAAATGCACATGAATAGTATGTAAAATGCTGCGTAAATTGATGGCGCTATATAAATGTCTGTCATAAATAAATTCCTGGCTCTAGTGGGCATAGTTTGTGTTTAACGCTAGCAGAAATCAATCACAAAGCTCCCCTTCACAGACCTACTTGAAGAGTCGACTAATAAAAATTGTAGGGAAGTAGGACTTGGTTTTCTTCTGCGCCGAGTTCCAGAAAGCTAAGCATAAATAGTGTGCAGTGGTCAATCATCTGAAACATAGGTCTGAGTGGGCAGGAAGGCTAAATAGAGGAAATCCTTTTATCGTAGCTCCTTTTGGCAAATATTAAGGGCATTGGAGTATATGTACGACTTACTGTATGCCTCAGTACTGACTACATAAGATGAACTGCAAAAAGTGGCTGCCTCACCCAGAAAAACCTTTACAAGCAATACAAAAGGTGGTGACCGGTGTTATAAGAGAAACCATTATCTAAAATAATACGGTTTATGTTATGTACAATCATTCCTATACGTAAAAGCATGATTCAGGGTCACACTTAAGACATTTAAATTGCACCTAACAAATTAAATGACTGGGTACAATATATTCAGATTTGCCTTTTCAAACATACCTGTCCATTATGCCCAACATTTGTTTGCGAATATCTTGAGCACGCCTCAGGGAACGAGCTTGAATAAAGTTTTCGTAGCACCAGGGGTTGGAAAACTTGTTGTTCTTCCAGGAGTTGTACACGGCCAGCAATGTCAGGTGGTCTCCTTCAGTCTGGTGGAATTTTGCCTTCTTCTGGTCTGCAAGTGCTTGTTTGTCCTGCAGGTGAATAGTCAACCATGAATCAGTTTTCACCTTCTTGCTATTGGTGTACCTTCACACAAAGTCTTTCACTAGAACCACTTGCTGGTAAATTCTTTTAACCTGGCATTATAAAGCTTCTGACACATTTCTGTTCTCCAAGTGAATGGTGAATAAATACTTTTAAAGCATTCAAATGACCTTGTAGTATACAGTATAGACATTTAGTTTTTTCCCCCCTATTTTTTTAACTTGGATCCTTCAAATAATGCATTTTCTGTCCCTGGGTTCCTACACTAGTTCCTACACTCCCCGCTCTCTATGGAGGCTGCCATGGTGGTCACCCAGGCTGTTCACCTGATTTTAGACTACAAAGAGATCTTCCTCTAGTCATCTTCATTTACATGGGTGGAGGGAAACTGGTAGTTTGCAGAAGACAGATAAGATTATTTGTACTTTCAATTTAGCTTACAGGAAGTGACAAGGACATGACACTTCTGGCAAAATCAACAAGTATGTTCATGTTCCTGCTGAACAAGTCCTTAGCCAGAAAAAAAGGAAATGAATTCAGCCATAACATTGGTTGAAAAATTGACCTTTACTGAACGAAGTGGTGTCCACAGTGTCACAAACAGCTCAAATTTCAGCAGGACTCAACAAAAATCAAGAAGTACATGACCAATTTAACTACCTCCCGGCCGGCCGTTGTGTAAAAACGGCTGTCCGGGAGCTTCCTGGATGTAACATGCCATGTATATAAGGCCTGTTAGTCCCGACCACTCGTGCGCGAGCAGGAAAGACACGAAATGTAAAAAACGCTAGCAATGCTATAGAGCCGGCGGATCCCTTGTATAAGGTCCCGGTATGTGCGCCCCCCCTCCGCGGCTCCTGGGCTCCTCTGTGACTGGTGCGAGCCCGGGACCAGCATAGTGCCTCTCCGACAGGGGATGAAATCCCCTCTCCGGTGTCAGAATGCAGAAGTGATGTATATTACATCACTTCCACATTCTCGTGTCACTCTCCAGCTTCAGATGCTGGAGAGAAGCTGCTTCATCTGCTTCTTCAGGGGGGTCCTAAGTGACAGTGGTCTTGGAGACCCCTGATGTCTCCATAAAGAGGACCTGTCGCATAGGCGGGTTTCTTAGCCCCCTCTGTGATAGCAATAAAGTTAGGTTAACAAAAAAAAAAAATATTAGGAAAAAAATGATATAAAATTAATTTCAGTGCAGCGTTGCATGACAGAATAAATGTCAAAGTACCGCAGCGCTGAATGGCCTGGCCAGGAAGGGGGTCTAAACCCCTTGTCAGCAAGTGGTTAAGGACTGGTAAGCTGCAACATATAAAATTTTTGTTCCTGGCTTTGGATATCTTTTAAACATTTCAATATTCTTAAACAACTAAATGAGCCTTAAAACAAACCCTTACAGATCTCTGGAGCAATTCAAATGCATCTAACCCTTAAATTGTATATTGAAATGCTTTACTTTTTAATATAGTATGTTGTCAACTTCCTTCTTTTTCAATTGAACTCTTAATTACTAGCAAATACTTGGTGATACTGCCAGTTCCCATCTCTTACTGAAGCATGTAGGCCATGCCAAGCAGGGAAGCAGATTGCTGCTAATGTGGTCAGTTTGTGCCCGTCAGCTTGCTAACCAAAACTATAGGACCCCATGCCGATACACAGCGTGAACAGCATCAAGGCAACACCCTCTGCTCAGCCTTGTTCTAAATCGATTGCCAGCGGCTCCAAGCATGAGCCTCACAGTCAAATCTCCATCAGTGATTGGCCCTTTAAAAGGCAGTGTAGCTATCTTTGCTGTCTTCTATTCATGCGGCTCCACAGGGAACGCATTACTGTTCATCCCCTCCATTTCCCAACAGTTGCTGACATCACTCTACTGCCATCCTCAAGCATTAGACAAGATGCTGTGTTGCAATTTGACCATGGAATTAAAACAAATTTAGAGAAAACATTTTTACAAAGGGGTTTATTTTTTTTTTAAATTGGTCATTAGGATGATTTTATTTTTTTTAGATATGATGCAAAAAACTTATGTAATTGTCTATGGTACTTCAGACAGTGGAATGATAAAAGAGTGAAGGGGGGGGTAAGATGAGGGAACACTGGCTATACCCTTATCCTCCTGTGCACTTGAATATTAGCAATGGAATACTTCAGCAGCAGCTGTATAACAGTACAAGGAGATGACCGACTGTGCCAAACGGTGGTGTTTTTAAGGTGACAACATTATAGTTTTTATTTGGGGGTGATTGTTGTGTGCCTACTGCTATTAATAAACTATTATGATGCAATAAAAATATTTGTATTAAAAAATGCTGTGGCCGTTTATGTAACCACTTTTTGGACCATTTTTAAGGCAGCGCTCATTTTTTCTCTCTTGGTCCTCCCTCGCCTCCTCCTTAGTCTCACTCATGGAATATTAGTCATTTATTTAATTGTAGTCATACATATTCATACTCCATTCTTACGTTCTCCTACAAGATTTTCGCATATTGTAGTTTACCACACTGGTTACTTTTTTATGTGTAACCTGTGCTAGTTCCTCTTTTTTTTCTGTGTTAAATCTTTTTGGATTATTTTGTTTACAAAATAAGAAAAACTTTGTAAATGTTAAAAACAAAGTTAATAAAGATTATCTGATAACCCCCCCACCCCCCAAACTAGAGGGTTGCGGAGTCACTGCTGGCATGAGAGAGAGCTCAGATGCTGACAGAAAGGGCTTTTGCGCTTCTGCTGTAAAGTTCAGCATTTAGTCCAGGGTGCCGGCAGCTACATTGGTCAGTGAAGGCTTGTTTTAAAATACAGTATAATATAAATACTTGCATGTCCATAGCCTGCCAACAAATTTGCTTTTAAAGTGAACCTTTACTCCCTTTGGCTAAAAATCACATCTTGATGGAGCTCTCCATGCTGATATGAAATCAACTTACATTCATTAAACATATATTCTCATTTTACTTACAATTTCTTGTTTTCTACTTCCTGGTTCTCTTTGGCATGGCAAGTGATGTAATCGTGCGCAAGCATTGCATCCTGGGAAGATTACATCATCAGAGCATTGACAGGAAATCTCACGAGATCTCAGGGAAAGGCATTTTCCTCCCCTGAGTTGATGTACATAGTCACATGTCCTAGTCACATGCGCCAGAGTTCCAGGAAGGGAGATGGATTAATCTGGCCTTAGTAATAATGGCCACTGTAAGAAGAATGGAGAGGAAAAGAAAAACAAGGTATGCAAAGAAAAAAAAGCCTGCAATTATCTAAAAGTACCTGTTTGTAGATCGTCATTACTAAACATTTCAAAAGGTGCTTTTGTTGTTATTTTGAAGATAAGGGTAAAGTTCCTCTTTAAGATTAGTGTATTAATACCAGTTTAAAAACCTTTGCTTCTGTTTGCACCAAAATTTCAGTGTTATGTGCATGATTAAACACCAAGTTTTGCTTTGTACCTTAGGTCTGTAGAACACATTCTGAACAGACAGCATAGACACAATGGTCAGCATCTCTTCACTGCAGCCAAGATGTACAGACATGATGAGCATTTTACACAGCATGGGCTCCAGGGGGAATTCTGCCATCTGAAAAGGAAAGCTTAAGTAATGAGAAGGAAAATATAATTGTTCTTTGGATCACGGTCTACAAAAAGCAGAAGAGCCCATTTTCAGCTTTCAGTTGTAGGTACCGTATTTTTCGCTTCATAAGACGCACTCTCCCCCCCCCCCCCCCCAAAAAGAAAAGGGGGGGGGGGGGGGGGGAAATGTGTGTGCGTCTTATGGAGCGAACCCCTATCGCCCAAGACATGCAGTTTTTTTTGTACATTTAGTCCTGCTAAAGCAGAGCTAAATGTATAGTAGGAGCCACTGCTCGTTTAATACGAGTGACCTAATCAGATTACTCGTATTAAAACCGAGCAGCGGCGATCGAGATCACCATAGAGCCGACGAAGAACGGACGTTCTTCATCTGCTCTCTGTGATCACTGAGACCGTGGCGTCATAATCACAGCGCCACCTGTCTCAGCGGTCACTAACTGCAGCTTCTGTCACAGAAGCTATGACAGAAGCTCCAGTCTGTTCAGTGCTCCATAAGGCACACCGGACCTCCCTGCGTCCCATGGTCCGGTGCGCCTCATGGAGCGCAAAATACGGCAATTAATTGCTTTTTCTTTTTAATTCAAGCAGCACAGTTAAATGCTCTAAGACAGAATTACCAATTACTTACAGTTGAAAGGAAAAGTTTGTGAACCTTGTGACGTTCCTGGAACCCTTTTGCCCCCAAGGCTCCACTTTTGACCACATAATGTTTGCAATTTGTATTTTTTTTTATTGTTCACCATTTTCTGAGACATTGCGTGCGTGCATTATGCTCACCACTGCTGTGACTGGGCCCTTAGGGTGTTGGTGCACCGCAGGGCACCAAACACATGTAATGTGCATTACCACATTGTGTGTTTAAGGCCTCATATACATGGCTGGAAAGGGCTGTGCAGTGTAAAGAATGAGCGGATTTCTGCACATGGGAGTCACCGGAAATATCGGAATCCTCCCACTGTGTGGCTGCGATCTTCTCTGCATCCCCTATGATCCCCACTACCTCTGCTGCTACAGGTGGGGGTGGGTTTGTTGACATTTGTTATGAATGGCTTCAGCAACCATATTTATTGCAGAAATGAACATGCAGCCTATGTAAGCCACCCCGACTTGGACAGCTAGAAGCAATTCTGTTCTGCCGTGTACCTTACGTTGGTATAAGCGAAAGGGTTAAAGTCTAAGTCCAGCCATTTATTAAAATGTTGTAGAGTGCAGATTTTCCTTCTCTTCCTCCTCCTGTCACCCCAGAACAGGAAATACAGTAGGGGTAGAGGTTGTCCCTGGGACAGTAAGGCACAGGAATAAAAAGACTGTTCTAAACTAAAAATTGACTTTTTTTTTTTCCTGTCCTGAGAGCAAGTGAGGTGGAAACCTCCCCTACAGGGACATGTCAGCAATAAAACTGACAGAGGCTAAAGCCCTTACAGGCACTAGTCAAAACAAAATATGTTTTGGCTGAAATTTCGCTTTAAAAAGCAGAACCAAGTCTTTGGGATCCTTTGGGGGCCATAATTTGCAAGAATGTGCAGCAAATCTGCACATCATGGCACAATTACTTTAAAAAATGCCCACTTCCAGCGATACAATATGGCCAATTCCCCTTTGCCACACCCTTGACATTTTTTCCCGGTCCTCTTCCAGGTTCAGAGTCTTTGGCCATCTTGACTGGCAGGGCAGGGATGTGCATTGAGGCATGCCAAGAGGCATATACACTAAACTGTGCCTGTGTGGCTATCAGTGTACAATTAGAAGACAAGTTGTTAGCAGGCAGGGAAAGAGCTTTTACAGCAAAAGATAGGGGGGAATTGATTAAATAGACTCCAGGAAAGACGACTCGTAACTCCAGGCAAAAACCTTAACTGTCGCTTCTTGAAGAAATGGTCATGGGGACTTCTTCCGTAGCGATTGATTTGTTAGGTGATGCTCCAGTTTCATACAGCCCCAAAACAAGCACAGATGTAAACAGTTGTGAACTTTCATAAAAAACACGAGCAAAACAGGTGCACATCTGCAAAAATGATCTAAGAGGCTAAAACAGTCGCAATAGCTTTGATAAAAATCCCCCCAGATTTTCATAAACAAGATCTTAGTTCCGCTGTAAGCCATAGTAATATATCAATTATCAAGCTACACCCATAAAATATTATGTTCCTACAGCTTTTCATGGTTTAAACAATAAATGTAATTAGTGGATTAAGTATGCCCACTCTTCCCTTAAACTAGTAGAACCTGCTATGTTGACAGTTTTTTCAACCAATACATTTATGTAGCTGCTGATTAGAACTGTGCAGCAATTTGTAGGTATTTTGGCCCATTATACACAAAAATGCTTTCATTTATGTGCATTTTAAAAGTCTTTTTAGAACACCCTTTTTTCAGGCCACACAACAGCATTTGAAAAAGGACAGATGTGAGGGAACATTGTACAAAATTACCACTGAGAAACACTTACTCTTCGCCCTAATCGTGTAAGTAGGCCTTCATCATCTAGTGCTCCAAGTGTATATAACTGTTCCATAGCTGTGATGAGAGTCTCCATAGGTGGGGCATCCATGAAGTCGAAAGACAACAAATCATTTATTCCCATAGCCTTAAAATAAAGACAGACTAGGATTAATTTTAGACTTGCAAGAGACAAACTAAGAAACAGCTGTGGGATAACAAAGCTCAACAAACAAACCTACACAAAAAAACTAGTTTGCAAAAGGTTTTATTCCCGACCTTTGAATCTTGCAAATTGAAGGCGCAACTGGAAAAATAAGTCTCATGGCAGAGTTAACAGCATGGAAATTTAAATATTAATCTACTAGCATTCCAGAAAATTGGAAATTTCAAAATGAACCCCTACCCGTGTAATGAAGCCCACAGGAGACAAGAAAAATTGAGGACCTCTGCCTATGGGCTTTTGATCGCCTGAGAATTGCTGCTCTTTGCCAAAATGTAAATGGGAGCACAAAAGTAGCATGAAGCAAGTACAGCAAGTACAGCTCAGTTAATTGTTTAAAAAGAAAATCTGGATGTATTCCTAATGCACAGAATATTACTGGATATTGAGTTCTTATAGGTATATTAACCCCTTCATGACTGAGGCCCCCCCCCCCCACCACCATTTTTTGCACCCATGTTATATTCCACATTTAGGCCTGAAAATTACTTGAAACCCCCAAACATTATATATTTTCTGAAAGCCAAGACCATATAGAATAAAATGGTGGCAGTTGCAAATTTTTATGTTGCACCATATTAGCACAACTTATCAAACCCCAAAATTTAGTGACAGAATGCACTTAAATGCCCCAAAACACAATAAAATACCCATTTGTTTAATAAAATATAAAAGATGGTTACAACAAGTAAATGATACCCAGCATGCCCAGGTTAATAATTGCGTGCATTTGTGAAACAGGACAAAATTCAGTACCCCAAAAAGTCCATAGACGACGCTTTAAAAGTCCCCACAGGTCATCAGTTTAGAGATATCCAAAAATACTGGCCCTAGAATTATTGCTCTCACTCCAGCGTGCGCGGCAATACCCAACATGTGTAGCGCGTTTGTCGTTTTCATATCTAGGCACACCCGACGTGTGTTTATGTTAAGACGGGTATCTTTTTTTTTTCACTCTGACTGACTATGAAAGAAAGAGAATAACTGCATGGCAGGCTTTTCTCTTTTATAATTGTAGTGTGCACCTCTTTTGGGACACCAGAGCACAAGCTCCTGCAATGCAGAGAAACGTGAACAGCCCAGCACCCACTGCGCAGCATTGCAGAATTCCCTAATAGTTCACTACTGGCACTTAGGGGTCTGTTTATTGTGTTGCAGGGAAGCAAGCATTCTGAATGCCACCCAAACGCACCTTGCTGATGTAGATCACTTGCAGCACACTAAAGGTGAAACTGTGCATTGTCAAAAAAGGTGCAAGCCTGGATTTATGGGCCACTGAGGTGCATTGCCAACCCATTCACTTTGAATAGGCTGCCTAACAAAGCACACAACACATAAATTAACATGCATACATTACTGCAATGCACCTCAAAAGTTAGGTGTGTACCTAGCCTAATTATTTTCACACAAGATTCACACATTTTCAAATACAATCCAATTAAAAAAATGTGGGAATCGTGAGTGAAAGTTTTACTCTTGCGTGAAAACATTTATTAACCCCTTTGTGACGGGAGACGTACACTGTACGTCCAGCCACAAAGGGACCAAATGACTTGTCACGTACACTGTACGTGACGAGTTATTTGCTGCTTTAGAGGGCTGTTAACCGCTGAAAATCAGCTTTTAACATTCATTAATGGAATGCCATTACTACAGAGGCATTCATTAATGAAAGGGTTAACCTTTTTCAGACACCCGATACCTTAATATCGGGTGTCTGAGAGTCAAAGCAGAGGGACACAGATGCCAGCTTTTGCCGGCATTCTGACAGCTCGTATAGATCGAGAGAGATATCTCTCTCAAGCTATACTGGCTTTTTTTCTTTCATGGATACATAATGTGTCTATTCCTACAATGTATCTATTCCTGGAAGAAGAATGTTTCAGTTTGCTGATCGTTGTTGCAACAATCAGAAAACCTATAGTGACAGCTGAATCCTGAACTGCTGCAGGATCAGTGTCACTAACTTATTATCGGCTGTTCTGAAGTTTGAAGCAGCCTGATAATAACCAAAAATGTATTAATTTATCAAGCAGTAACAGTGAGATTAATTCACAATGACTGCTTGATATAATTAAATAAATAAAATACAATTTTTAAGTTTAAAAAAAAGTGAAAAGTGTAAAAAAAAAAAAAAATGTGAAAAGGGTAAAAAAAAAATAAATGTGTAAAAAAAAAAATAAAATAAGGGACAAATAAATGAATGTATTTATTGCATTTTTTTAGCTGTGCTGGTGTTGTAAAAAAAATACTACAAATCAAAACTGGGAAAAAAGTGTTTTTTTAAACTTTTTTTTCCTCTTTTTTTATATTTTATTTGTCCTAAGTGAGGCGTTAGACACACATATGTGATATAAATATGTAGCCCTATCTGTCCTCTAAAAAACAATATATAATATGTGTGGGTGCACTTTGTAAGAAAGTATATTGCTGACGTGGAAGAATCACACAGCAAAAATGTCAAAAGTGTGTCAGTCATTTACGAACAGAAACTAAAAACAAGCTCAGTCATGAAGGGGTTAATAGACCCCATAATGTTCAAGTATTTATGGATGAAGTGCATACACATGAAGAGGACTAATATAAAATCTGACCAATGTTACAAAACATTGGGAGGCCGAGGAAACAACACATAACCTGTCAAACAAACATGACTGACAGGTTATGTGAGCAGGCTTTCCCCCTATTACTCAGCATTTTCTGTGGCATTATGCAAAGAACAAGCTAAAGGACACTGCAGTCTACACCTCATTCTGCATTTTGTGGATGAAAAGTAGAAGGAAGGCATAATGTGGAGTATTTACTGCAATGTCCTACGAATAGTTACATCTCCTTCTCCATTATAATTCGCCCCTATACGTGGACATGTCACTATCACATTTAGATCTACATATTACATAAGCATACAACAAAGCCATGCTCGCAAAGACATATACAGATTACAAAGTCTTACCTTAAGTGATAACACCGTGCTAGCCAAATTTGTTCTTTGGATCTCAGGTACATTGGTAGTAAGCATCTCATCACGATAGGCCCGCTCAGTGTAAAGTCTGTAGCACTTCCCAGGACCTGTTCTTCCTGCCCTGCCTGCACGTTGTTTAGCTTGTGCCTGTCAACCAGAAAATAAGAGTGTTTTAAACAATCCATTTTATGATCAGCTCTTAATTACAAATGTATTTGGACAGAGTGGATAAGAGTTAATATTTCTGTTGGGTTTTTATTGAGTTATGATTAAAGTTGTGTTTTCAAATGTCTTTACCTCTCCTGACTCCTCTCCAGGCTGAAATCCATCAGGAGGATCCTTAAAACACAGAAGGAGAGACTTCCTTGACTCCAGAGCCGGATTCCTCTGCCTCCAAGCCATGTACAACCTGGTCCTCAGTGACAAACGAATAGGTCTGTCAAGAGAGTGGTTTGATTTGTTCCAAAGAGACAGAATGAAACTGGGCAAACCAAACTACCTCAAAAGAGGCTACCATCAGAGCTAGGATTCTCATATAAAAGTGCATAGTGGGGCACCTCTTGGACTGGACAGTTCAAATCTGTGACGGGAGAGTCTGAAGTTTCTCCCCTGGAAGGAACATTCTGGAGTATTTGGCTATAGTCCTAGACACAGCTCAGGCCAAACAATGAGTTGGTTCCATCTGAACCTAATACCTTCCTTTCAGGTTGGGAACAGCGAGCATGTTGGAATTAAACTCCTGGAACCATTCTGTCACACAGACTGGGGCAATGACACCTTGATCCAGAAGACCTGAGAGAGCTCAATGAAGAGAGCTCAATGAAGATATGAAATGCTGTACAAAGACACAGGACGGTTAGAAGTAAGGAAACAAGGAGGGGGGAGGGCTTGTAGCCCTGGGACAAGGTCTGCAACCAACTAATTGATTAATCGATAAAGAGAACATTTGCTAACTATTCTCATTATTGATAAGTTAGTTGGTGATACTGAATCAGCCCACTACCTGCTGTATTTATATTTGTCTGCAGTCTGCGGAACCTTGCTACTGGCAGCTGTCATTCCCAGTCTGAAGCTATTCAAGCGCCATGTGCTTCCAATAGAATTATTAAATTTTTTATTTTTTTTAAAAAGGTGGAAACAAAAAGTAATTTTCGGTTTTGGCCTGACAAATTCTGCTGTGGAAGTGTGTTGCAGTGCCATTCATTTCAATGGCACCCCAACCGCGCCTCCCACCCATAGTGTGATCCCCTGCACTGGAACACGTGGTACCTCAATGCCGTGCGTTCCGGTGCAGTGCGATTGCAAAAAATTGTGCATGCAGTTTTATTCTGAAGTAAAACTTTGTTTGTAACATTCCATTTGCGTATTTTATTTTAAATTAGGAAGGTAATTTTTTTTTCTTTATCCGATTAATCGAAAATATAATTGGCCAACTAATCGATGATTGGAGGTCATGCAGATAAAAAAAATTTGCATAAAGGTTTTACAGTCCAATGCCCTACGCATATTCATTGACATGAGGAACATAAAAGAGATGAGTCTTTAAACAAACTATCAAGAGCGAAAATGTGTGCTACAGCCATCTTTCGCACACGTTCTAACAGCAGGGTTTCAACTGCAGTTATGGTTAGAATTGTAAGGGATTTAAGAACAGTCAGACGGTACCTGGCAGTGAGAGCAGAGCTCTAAAATGGGCTACTGCTTGTTGGTTGGGTCCTTAAAAACAAGTACATCCACCACCAGTATATTAAATGCGTTCAGTGGAAAAGGACCATTTCTGAACAGAATTCTCACAAAACAGATACAATACTAACAAGCACTTGGTGATGGTAGTGGGGGACGGGTGCAAACTTATCAGGGTTTTTCCAATCTTTATAGAGAAAAGGTTCGGAAAACATGTTTTTTGTGGCATTATGAGTTTTAAATGACCCAAATTTGATCCTCTAGTTTCACAGTAGTGCAGAGTAAAAGCCATACTGCATTAATAAGAGCCAGAACTCCTTAATTTAATAATTGTAGCATTAGACTTTGACACCTCCGGGTTAATTTGGATCACACTGGATAGAGTCAAAGAGGACTATGGGAGATACTCTAGCAGCAGAGGACAGAAGGACTTCAGGCTGCAGACATCAGTACCATTAGTAAATAGCACTGCAAACAGCCATTGGTAACCGGTTAACTGGGGGCACCTGGCACTGGTAAACGTTAATCCAGACAAGACTTGGAATTTTATTGTCCTTCAGCAAGAAAAAAAAAAAAATACTTGGTAGACTTGGAAAATGTTAATTTCCTAGCTTTCAAGAGAACAGGGATGACAAAACCCAATAGGCCCCTTTGCCTGCTTCTCGGCCAGTAGAGCCAAGAAGCAGGTGGGTAAACTGGCCCTTGGGACAAAGTATCCAGATGGTCTGGAAGGGTCCACATAGAATATACCAAGAGCCCGACAACGTTCGAGTACCACATCAGTTTGGGCCATTTTGGTGCAATGAGTATCACTAGAATGCCCCATCTTGATTCTGTGAAGCAGATGAGGCAGGAGCTTCAGAAGCGGAAAGGTGTACATCAGGTTGAAATGATCTCAACAAGTCACCAGAGCATCCACTGCTATAGCTAGAGGACTCTTGGACCTGGAGTAGGGATGCACCAATACCAAGTACCATACTCGGTACAAGGACAAGTACAAGCACAGATACTTTTCAACCTCCAAGGCTAGTCTAGAGAAACATTCAAAAGTTAGGAGGCAGTTGTCATTTGAATAATGGAGCACACAGAGCTCCTGGGATTTGTACACCGGTTTTAATGTATGATTTAGTTTTTATAAATAAGAAACAGGAGAGAGAGAGAGAGAGAGAGAGAGAGAGAGAGTTCACACCACAAAGTCTGCGTTCCAGAGTGTTCAGCCTCTAGAACGCACTGGAACACAAGCCGGCTGGCTCCCTGCGTTCAGGGGCTGGGGGTGTAGCGGTGCATTGAAGTTGATGGCACCGCAGCCACGCCCCCCGCCCGCAGTGCAATTGCCGCACCCGGAACGCAGACATGTTAGTGCCTGCATGCCGGTCCAGTGTGATCTGCAAAAATAGTGCTTGGCGTGGCTGCAGTGCCATTGACTTCAATGCACCACCACTCCCCTTCCCGCCCCTGAATGCAGGTGTTTTTTTGTTGGTAGATCTCATTGAGCTCGTCATTTGAAAAGTAGATCTCCAGATGAAAAATTGTGTTCCCCAGACCAAAAGTAGTTCTCACAGATAAGAGGTCCAGCTTTGAAGGGACACCTGAATCACCCGAAGCTCCAGAATACTGATAGCGAGATGTTTTTCTGACCCCCAAGTTCCTTGTATCGAGTGGGTGACTCCTCCCCAGTTCAATAGGTGGGTATCCTTCCAAACCATCAGAAGGAAAGATTTTCCTGATTCCCGGGATTCAATGAAGGTAAAGTCCCAAAGTGCAGAGCAACAACTTGGTAATGTTGCATGCCCACAGCAAAATGCAGGTAGCTTTCATGCACAGAGAAGTTGAGGACATAAAAGTAGCCATCTTTGATGATCACAGGGGCCATAGGATTCCTGGATGGAGGGAAGCGATGACTGACTGGGTGGATTCCATGCAGAATGTTTGTACCTGGAGGAAGCAGCTGAGAACTTTTAGATCTAGAATGGGGCAGATGCCCCTTATGTTTTGGGGATGGTTATCAGGTTTGAATAGAGATCCTGAAACCTCTCCTTTTCTGGGACAATGGTTATGACCCCTTGAAAGAGGAGCTGCGTCACAGCAGCATGAAGGTCTGCCCAACTTTGCTGGGATGTTGGCAAGCTTGGCAGTATGAAGTGGGAGGTGGCGACCAAAATGTGTTTGTAGCCTTTTGATACAATGTTCTGGACCCAATCCTCTGAAATGTCCTAGAACCAGAAGGCCAACAGACGTCTCCTGCACTGGCAAGTGAGGGGTCATGCTGTATGGTGGCACAAGGGCAACCTCCTCAATATTAGGCGGGTGGTCATAATATTATGCCTGACCAGTGTAAACCTACCATTTGCAGTAGTAAAAAAAAAAAAAAAAATCTTCCAAAGAACAGCATAGCTAAAGAAAACACTTTCCCTCTCCTGAGGACACTAGCAAAAACGAAGGCATGCTGGTAGTAGGAAGGGGCTAGCCCATGGTTGTTTGTCAGCATCCAATCCTCCTACAGATGGCAGTATAACCCACAAGGTAACGACTTTCTGTGTCCCTCAATGGACAAGTAAGGACCAGTATTTCCAGTTGCAGCATATACAGGTGAAACTCGAATTAGAATATCGTGCAAACGTTCATTTATTTAACTAATGCAACTTAAAAAGGTGAAACTAATATATGAGATACTCATTACATGCAAAGCAAGATAGTTCGAACCGTGATTTGTCATAATTGTGATGATTATGGCTTACAGCTCATGAAAACCCCTAAACTCGCCTGACCTGAACCCCATAGAGAATCTATGGGGCATTGCCAAGAGAAAGATGAGAGACATGAGACCAAACAATGCAGAAGAGATGAAGGCCGCTATTGAAGCATCCTGGTCTTCCATAACACAGTAGTGCCACAGGCAGATAGCTTCCATGCCACGCCGCATTGAGGCAGTAATTGCTGCAAAAGGGGCCCAAACCAAGTACTGAGTACATATGCATGCTTATACTTTTCAGAGGTCCGATATTGTTCTATGTACAATCCTTGTTTTATTGATTGCATGTAATATTCTAATTTTCTGAGATTGTGGATTTGGGGTTTTCATGAGCTGTAAGCCATAATCATCACAATTATGACAAATCACGGCTTGAACTATCTTGCTTTGCATGTAATGAGTCTATCTCATATATTAGTTTCACCTTTTAAGTTGCATTAGTGAAATAAATGAACTTTTGCACAATATTCTAATTATTCGAGTTTCACCTGTATGTGTGGTCCATGTGCAGGTGGGGGTAGCAGGACCCTGGAAGCTGTGTGACCTCAGCTTTGATCTGTTCTCGCTGCATAGCTTAGCAGTCATGGAGGAAGTCATACACTTTCCTCCACCTTCATCTGTGTACATTAGGGCACTGAGCTTTGTGATAAAAAGGACAGTGCATAGTGCTGCAGAGATTGATGTAGCACCTCCCAGTCTCACTCTGCATCTTCCCTTATGCAATGTCACATCCCTCTGCTTCCTTCCACCAGCAGCAGGCAGAGAAATATAAGAAAGATAGTGGGCAGCAGTTTGAGAATTATATAGAAGGTAGAAAACAAAGCAAATTGCTTTGTTTACATTCATTGTGAGATGGGTTTCTTTTATTACAGGAGCCATTAAAGAATATCAATAGGCAATACTTTTTTTAATGCTGAATAGACTAGGGAAAGGATAAATGCTATTTTTAGATATCCTGTTGCAAAGATTTCCATTTCCTGCCTTGTAGACTCAAACAAAAGAGTGATGCAAAAGCCCCTTTTCGGTGACAATCGTAAACGTTTGGATGTTCTATCACAGTCAGAATCGTCACCAAGACAGGCGTTCAGGCACTCCCCCCCCCTCCCCCAAAACCAAGAACCCAAAAAAAACTGACACCAAAAAAAAAAAAAAACCTAAGGAGTTTCCAAGCCTTCCTCACTTTATCCCAATAAAAGGTGGTGTCATAAACATTAATGAGAAAACAACAAATGTAACATCAGCTTGTGCTATGGAAGCAACATTTTTATCCCTGTATTTTAGGACATTGTATATTAATTCACAAATAAAATGATTGCTAGTTACAGTACAAACAAAATGTCCATAATACCAAAAAAAAATTCTCCACGTTAACTCACCTGTGAGATGGGCGTAACCACCAGCTGATCAATGCCAGTTTTGGAGTTGTAAACTTTCTGCTTCACAAAGCCAGGGTCCACCACATAGTAGATCCCATCAATGGTTAGTGATGTCTCCGCAATATTAGTTGCAATAACAACCTAAAAAAAAAAAAGAAAATATGATAATCTTTAGAGTTCGGGGTACATGCACTGGGTCAAAGATAGACTTTTTTTTCAATTCTGCGCTTAGGGGTAATCCTAAAAGAAACTAAATATGAAAAGCTGCTGCACTATAGACAACTTGGTCCAGCTATAAATATTAGTGAATGTGCAGCGCTAGGGGCCCAATTGGCAGCTAATTAGATAGGTCTATTCTAATGGTGATTTATGAATTATAATGGTGATTTATAAATTATTCAATCAATATCAGCCAATTGTGCATATAATCCAGGTGCAAATTTAATAAATAAAAAACAAACATTTTGCTTTTATATGCAAAAAAATGTATAATCATAAAAATTATAAAAATCTTAAAAGTGAATAAATTATCTCATAAAATGTATATTCCATTAAGCATAAACCTTTAAATGCCACTAATTTATATCGTATCCAAAGTGATCAGTCCATAATCCATAAGTGAAAATATAGATTTATCAATATGTAAGAAATATATCCAATATGTGAAATGTGCAACGCAGTCACCCCCTCAAGCGTGCGCACTCACCACAATAAGATGGCTGTAAATTGATAACCAGGAAGCTCACTGATAGACCACGATGCCCAGCGTCTTCTTTAGATGCTTTCACAAAGATGTCCCATAGATCGATAGATCCCCGCATTTATAGAAAAAAGAGTATTTAAACTTTTCTTAAATAAATGGTCTTGACTTACTATACAATGAGGAGCTCTTTTTTTCTATAAATGCGGGGATCTATCGATCTATGGGACATCTTTGTGAAAGCAGTGTGAAAAGAGTCTTAGACCCTACCAAATCTCTACAACTATTTGGGACTCGGTCCAAAGATGTGACTGCATGACCGACAGGCAAGCATGTCCACCTTTTGGATTTAGCTTTTATGCTCTATTCCCCGAATGCAAAGTACCTTTCTGCTTCCTGGAGGTGCTGGATCGAAGATTCTTGTCTGCATCTCACTGGGCAAAGCAGAATACACTGGAAGAATGATCAATTCAGGCACATCAGGACCAAGAGACTTCATTCTTTCATACAAGATTTCACAGGCTGTGTCAATTTCTTCCTGACCAGTTAGGAAAACCAAGATATCACCTATGCAGAAGGAAAAAAAAAAACAAAAAAAGACAAATGTGTTTTTTTTCTTATAATTACATTTAAAAAAAAAAGACTAGTTGTACAGTTTTGAAAAAATTGGTACATTTATGCATAAATGCAATTACAACTTATATGGGGCATGTCCCCAGGCCGAAGATACGTGGGAGTCAACCCCATAAACGTCTAAAAGGATCTACTGAACAGGATAAAACAGGTGTGGTGTTTCAGCTCAGCATGTAAGCTATCACCAGAGGCCACGGCTATAGGATCCAGGAAAGTGTGCATCTAGGAAGGGGGAGGATGGACTAGTTTAGGTCAAATAAGGGGGCAAAAAAGGATAAGTGAACTCCAGGCAGAAGAAAAATGCTGAATTAAGCAGGATCTAGAAGGAGCCCCAGATAATCTAAGCGATGAGTCGTCTCCAGCATCGACTTCTGGAGGTTGAGGATCCAACCAAACCTATGTAGAGTTTGAACAGTCTGTTGGACATTGACTGATTAGGTCTGCGCTGACTGTTCACTCAGTAGGTTGTCCAGGTATCCCACTATGGGAATGCCCTGTGACCGAAGCAGCACAAGCACAGAAGCCAGCACCTTGGTGAAGACTCTAGGTGCAGTTCACAAACCAATTGAAAGGACAAAAAAAACTGGTAATGTTGGATGTCCACAGAAAAATGCAGGTAGGATTGATGTGCTGTATATGGGTATATGAAAGTAGGCATCCTTGAAATCTACAACTAATGATTATTTTCATAATCGATAAGTTGGACGAATATTTTTTTTGGTTACTGGATTAAATATCGGATAAAAAACAATCATATTAACCATTCTTAATTTAAAATACACAAATCCAGTGTTACACAAAGTTTACTTCAGAATAAAACTGCATGCACAATTTTTTGCAATCGCACTGCACTGGAACGCTCAGCATTTTGGTATTGTGCGTTCCAGTGCAGGCGATCACACTGTGGGAGGGAGGTACATTTGGGGTGCCATTGAAATGAAATAAAATGGCACTGCAACGCACCTCCTGCAGCAGAATTTGTCAGGCTGAAACCAAAAATTACTTTTTTCCACACTTTTTATAATTAGTTGTTTTAAATAATTGTATTGTAAGCACATGGCAATTGAATAGCTTCAGCCAGGGAGTGACATAGTTACATAGTTAATCAGGTTGAAGAAAAAAAAAAAAAAAGACAAGTCCATCGAGTCTATACCATAGAGATAACAGCTGCTTGCTGTGCCCTGCTCACAGCGTGGAGGAGAGAGCTACGGGAATCCAACCAACTATTCGATAATTAATATAGTTGTCAACTATTCTCATTATTGATTAATTGGGTGCAGCCCTATTGATACCCACACAGGCCAGAAAATTCCCCCGGATATAGGAAGGAAATTGACTGACCTGGTAGATTCCATGCAGAATTTGAGCACTTGAATGATGGTATGGCGTAACAGATTGAGAATAGGACAAAAGCGTTCTTTCGCTCTGGGAACTCTAAACAGATTTAAAGGACATTTCCACCTTTGCGGGGGCATTTTTAAAGAAACATATGCCAGCAATGTACAGATGATGCCGGCATATGCAGATCCTGGATATAAACACAAAAACATACTTTTCTTTCAGTTGTCCTCTCAGGTTCCACATGTTTTTGTAAATGGCTGCCAGGCTGCTTTGCACAGAGAAAACTACAGTGTAGGGGGGTGAATAAAACTCCTTTTACCACAATGCTTTGCTTCTCTCGTGCACGTGCATAATTAATATTCATAGTGGTTCCTGGGCAGTGCAGAGTGACCAGGAGATGTGACTACAGTTGGAGGACTCTCAATGATTGCTAAAGAAATTAGTTATATTTTGTCTCCAGTAATCGCTCAGAACAAAATATAACTGATTTCTTTAGCAACATACCTGGTGACCCTGCACTTCTCTGGTGACACCAAACATTCTTTGAGAGATGGATTAAGGATCCTGTGGAGGGCATTTTTGAATTTCTGGGTCTCTGGCATGTGAAAAAGAGTCTATTAAATAAAGTATGACAAACACCCCTGTGACTCCTGAGAATGCACACACATATACATCCCCCCTGCACCTCTACAAAATTCTCAAATCGCTTACAAAAGGTGGAAATGTCCTTTAACTTCAAACTCTGAAATCTTTCCTTTTCTGATACAAAGGCTATGACACAGAGAAAGGAGGAGTTGCGCCAGAACTGTGTGGAGATTTGCTAGTCTATGCATAGACAGGGACAGATTTGACAGTATGAAGTGGGGTTTATTTTCTGTCATGAAATACCATATTCTGTACCCATGAGTTATGTCCTACAGGAGTAACATTGCAGGGAGTAGATGACTGTAGCGGTTATGATCTGCCATATTGACAGTATGTGATGTGAGAATATACCAACAGGTACTCATAGGCCAGCTGCAGGGGTGTTTAAATGACCTTCTGTGACTGAGTTACTGTAAGGAAGGAGCAAGAGAGACAGACCCCAAGCCTTGCTGTGGGGAGCTGGTTGTGGTTTACCGCATGTAAACAGTGTGAGTGATGGGAGTAGGCGAGTGCTACAGGCATACACAGGTCAGTGTGGCAAAAAGAAATGCTAGGACCTCATATAGCCTGTCATTTAGCCTGTGACTTCATATAACCCCTCCCACTTCAGGAAAGCCTCAGTTTTTTAGCAAGCAATAGAGGATATAGAGGGGAGGAAGCTGTGTCCTGTACCATACTCAGAGAAATGGATGTTACTGGTGAGTCAAAAATTCTGCTTTCTTGATCATACAGTACAGGACACAAGCAATTTGTACTCCCCTGTCCTAGCAGCTGCAAAGATAGCAATCCCTGTGCCCCAGGCCTTTAAGTTTTAAGCCTGCATTGGGTACTTACAATACCAGCACCAAGGGTTAAATAAGTGTCCCCGTAGTGATCACAGTGGTCATTGCTCCTCAAAAACATTTAATGCTCACCGATGGAAATGGATTCCAAAAAAGATGTGGCTACAGCATGTGATTAGAGCCCATGCCCCCTTCCAAGATGGCCACCGGATGCAGAATCCTTAAATGGGCAAGCCCGAACTAGCAGATCGCGCACGGATTAGCAAGATAGCCACCCCAGCCTGAACTGAGTATTCTCGGGCAGCCTAGGGAGCCCCAATATGGCTGCTGAGTAACCCAACAGAGCCATAGCAGCAGACACATTTTCTGGCTCCAGGAGGCTGCAAATGCGGTTTTTTTTGCATGAGCCACACGGAGGGGACATGGGGGGGTCAGAAAAACCTCTCCGAACAGAGTACAGCAATTTCTCAAAGAACTAAAAGGGCCAGCCCGGGGGGGCGGGGATGGGGGTTACGGAGTCACCCACCAGACAATGCACGACCATCCATGAGGACAGGAGAGGGGAGACCCCCACTCGCACCATGGGTTTCCTCACTTCGCATGCATAAATCCCCTCTTCCAGGAGGGGATCTTCAGGAACGGGGTCACACCAATGCGGATACGCCACTGCCCTGGACGTGTATAGCACCCTGCAGCTAACGCAACACGCTGCACAAATGTGCCAAGGTGGGTGCCCACACAGGATCCAGTGCTGAAAGCAACATTACAGGCCGGCCCCGCATCGTCTGTTGTTGTCCTTACAGGATCTAGGAACAGCCCGCGAAGATCTTGCCTTGGAATGCCAATCCGAAAACTGCACCTGTGCCGAGGTGGCTGTGTGCAGTCGAAGAAACATGATTTAAGACATCGTAAGGTAAGACTAAACACATTCTCTCATGAGAGAGAAAAAAAACATGTTAATGACCTAAGGACACTGACAAAACACTGAGGATTTCATGGAGTCACAGCTCTGGCCAGTGTCCAATCACCTGATAACTGCATATTACCCAGCAATCTATGAATTACCTGTGTCCTGTACTATATAAATCAAGAAAAAGAGCATCACAGTAAAAGGACAGGGTGTAAAGAGATGGCAAGAAACACCTAATCTAAGGCCAGTTTCACACCAAGTGCGGAGCAGGTGCAGAGCAGAGCAGTTTTTACAAAAAACGGCCCGGAACGCGGCAAAGCCCACTGCACTGCGTGTGCAGAGACCCGAATGGATCTGCTCCGCATTTGGTGTGAACAAGGCCTAAAACCGAAAAAAGTTTTGGAGTTGGAGTCAAGTATTTCAAACAATAAATCAAGCATCAAACACTGCATGTTACAATAATACAAACCTGGTGGCTCTGTGAGATGTATCTGCATCACTGTGATAAGACTGGCATCCAGGTAGTCGGTCTCAGGTTCTTTAGTGTAAAGAATCTCTACAGGGTATGTTCGACCAGGGATGGTGAAAATCGGAGCCTCATAGAAATACTGGGAGAACTTCACGGCATCCAGTGTTGCTGACGTAACAATAAGTTTCATATCCGGACGTTTTTGCACCGTCTCAAAAAGAACAAATGTTAATTAGTATTTTACCTTACTCTATTTTTTTTAAAAGCCAAGAGTGCCGCGAACTACCTCCTTATAATGTATATGTTAAAGTGTATTTTCAATTTCGTAGCCAAATTGGGATAACACCTATTTTATATGGAGAGATCACTGTGAAAGGTTTGAGAAAATCCTGGAATCAGCCATCGTCTGCTCTAACTAAACATCTAAAAAAGGTAAGATTTTTTTTTTAAAGTTACTTTTCAGTATGCTGTGTGAATAGAAATACATTAACATAGAGGGGTTTTGTGAAGGTTAACTGCAAAAGTGGAAATACACTTTAAGAAAACTTGTAGCAAAAAGGATTGTTAGTAATTGGGCACATGTGGTAAAACTACTATTAGTAATTGGGCACGTTACTAAATGTAAGCACAGGTGCACACAGCTCCAGCATGTTCCTAGAGCACCAGACTCCAGAACCCCGGAGACTTCCGTTACTGATCTCACCTAGGGTATAGGCACTTTGGGCAGTGAGGGTGCCATCACAATCATGGGACATTAGTTGGCATTTAAATAACAAATCTCTAAAAGAAAGCTAGAGCTATGTGAAGGTACCTGGAAGAAAATCAATCCAATACAGCACAAAACAATACAGTTGACCAAAAATACAATATATTGTGCGCTACCTTTAACTCCTCATAAGAAACAGGTTCAACTGCTCCAGGTAGGAGAAAAGATCAAATTGTGCGGTCAATCACACTTTGCAATTTGACTGCCATATTAATGGATAATGAATGGCAGTCTGCTGTAGGCAAGACATTCACAAGTCTCCATTACCTTAGTGATCACTCCTTTAGACTGTTCACTAAAACATTTAAGTTACAAAGTGAGAGGCTAAAGCAGGGTGTTAAGCTGTGTGAGACAACTTGCATACACACAGCCAAGTCAGGAACATAAAGGCTACTGAGAAGGCATTTGGTACTGTGCAGGCAACTGCACACCTGTGTCTGAGTTGTGGTTCCATGCCCAAACATCTACATTAGTACAGCACTTAGTGTCTGGTACTCTTAAAGCAATTTTTTTAAATCACGGGGTTCATATTGCCAAACAAGCAATATAACATACAAGGAAGTAGAATGGGAACAGCAAACACCAGCGTTTTCCATATACAGTAAGTAGCACAGAATCATTGAATATACCTTTTTTAAAAGCCCAAACAGAACATCTGTGTGGATGGTCCTTTCATGTGCTTCATCAAGCATGATAATGGCATACTGGGTCAAATCCGGGTCAATAAGACACTCTCTTAGCAGCATACCGTCTGTCATATATTTGATGACAGTCTCTGGACTTGTGCAATCTTCAAATCGAATTGTATAACCCACCTAGAGAACAAATGAAAGGCATTTTTTAAAAACTTTGCTTTTATTAAATATATGCATATTTGTTTATTTTACAGTCTGGGGTAATTCAATATGGTGTGCAGCCCGTAACTAATAAGGAGCCACATTTTACAGGAAAAGTCCAGAATTGCATGCAGCTTCAGCTACCTATGCAGTTTCTTCAGATCAGAATGCTCTGATAGGCAATAACTGCATATGGACTTATTTTAATCATATGCAAGAAACTTCACTATTTGCAAGAGCTGCAATCTGCACCCACTTCATCCTGGACTTAGTGCCAAAAATTGATAACCAATGCACTCCCAGGTTATGATTGAATACAACACCCACCAATCCCAGACTGATAACAGAATACATTAATACTTCTCACTTCAGTTTTTAAATTACGGGAAGCCCGGTTTCCCTGAAACTTTATGGCACAAGCATAACCCAATAAGCTCATATATACATACAATTACCACTAAAAAGACTACACCGATCAGACATAAAATTATGGCCACCCGCCTAATGCAGCCAAAACACCAAGCCATCAGTAGCAGATCCTGTAAGTTGTGAGGTGGGGCCTCCATGGATTGGACTTATTTTCCAGCACATTCTACAGATGCTCGATTGGATTGAGATCTGGGGAATTTGGAGGCCAAGTCAACACCTCAAACTTGTTGTAGTGTTCCTCAAACCATTTTTGCGATGTGGCAGGGCACATGATCCTGTTGAGAGGCCATTGCCATCAGGGAATACCATTTCCATGAAGGGGTGTGCTTGGTCAGCAACAATGTTTTGGTAGGTGGTATATGTCAAAGTAACATCCACATGAATGGCAGGATCCAAGGTTTCCGAGCAGAACATTGCCCAAATGCATCATACTGCCTCTGCTGGCTTGCCATCTTCCCATCCTGGTGCAATCTCTTCCCCAGGTAAGCGACACACATGCACCGGGCCATTCACATGATGTAAAAGAAATGTGATTCATCAGAGCAGGCCACCTTTTTCCACTGCTGTGTGGTCCAGTTCTGATCCTCATGTGCCCATTGTAGGTGCTTTTGACTACTCAGCAATTTGAGCTACAGTAGCTCTTCTATTGGATCTGACTAAACGGGCCAGCATTCGCTCCTCACATGCATCAATGAGCCTTGGCTGCTCATGACCCTGTCACCAGTTCATTAGTTGTCCTTCCTTGGACCACTTTTCAACCCACTGCAGACTACATCTAACAAGAGCTGCATTTTTGGCAGTTGCTCTGACTCCGTCATCTAGCCATGACAATTTGGCGCTTGCCAAAGTCACTCATATCCTTACGCTTGCCAATTTTTTCTGCTTTCAACACATGAACTTCAGGGACAAAATGTTCACTTGCTGCCAAATATATCCCACCCACTTCCAGATGCCTAAAATAAAAATCAAAATATTAAAGAACCAATCATGACAGATAACACAGAAGAAAAAAATAATGGATTAGATAGTGGGCTCACTCCAGTCAACAGAGTAAAACTAGTAAATAAAGCAAAGATAGAGAATATAGTCAAAGTAGTAAATCAAGCCAATATAGAGAACATACTAAATTTAGTCAATAAAATAAATCGAATTGCCCAAGGTGATCCAAGTAGGAATGGACTAACCATAACATGTACAATTAAAACTAGTAGTGGGGAGCAAATATTTAACCAGTAAAAATACAAAAATTAAATGCATGTTCACCAATGCTAGAGGTCTAGCAAACAAAATAGAATACGTTGAAGTTATGTTACTTGAGGAGGACTACGATATAGTAGGAATAGCAGAAACGTGGTTAGGCCGCACGCACGATTGGGCTGCTAACATAGAAGGGTACAACCTGTACAGGAGGGTGGTGGAGATGATGTGGAATCAATATGGCTCGAACTAGATAGAACGAACCTTCACCGTAAACTTATTGTGGGTGTCCGTTATAAACCTCCAAATATAGGGGAAGAGGAGGAGGCCCACCTACAATGCCAAATAGAAATAGCGGAGAAAAAGGGAAATGTAGTTATGGGAGACTTCAATTACCCATGCATCAACTGGGCTAATGGAACTTCCAAATCGGCAAAGGCGGCCCGTTTTCTTAATATGTTGCGAGACAATTTTATGGATCAGATGGTTGAAGTCCCTACTAGGGAAAATGCCATCATAGATCTGATCATCAGCAATAATACGGAGTTAATTGAGGATATTGTAATCGGGGAAACACTGGGTAATAGTGATCACAAGGTGATTGCTTTTAATATTGGGTGCAAGAAAGGGAAAGGGAATGGGCAGACGAGAAGCCTAAACTTCAGGAAGGCTAACTTTGATAAACTACGCAATATAGTGGGTGAAATCAAAATGGGAAAACTTATTTCATAAACTAAACTTTGACCAAAAGTGGGACTGTTTCAAGAACATTTTAAAAAATGCCATTACAAAAGGTGCATACCACTGGGTAACAAAAATAAAAGATCGAAAACAAAGCCAATATGGCTAAATAAAACGGTAAAACACATAAGGAAAAGAAAGTGGCATTTACTAAGTATAAAACAGAGGGGGTCAGTTTTGGCATTCCAAAACTACAAAGAATGTAATAAAAGATGTAAACTAGTAATCCGGGCAGCTAAAATTGAAGGTGAGAAATATATCGCCACAGTTAGTAAACAGAACCCACATTTTTTTTATCAGTACATAAACAGTAAAAAGGGGAGAAAGGACGAGAAAGGCCCAATAAAGGACATAAATGGGAGGTTTGTCACAAACGACAAGGAGAGGGCTGAGGCGTTAAATACTTTTTTCTCGTCGGTATTCACCAAGGAAACAGACGGGCCCAATGTACATGATAAAACACAAAATTTGACAGTAAATACACCTGAGTGGTTGACTGAAACTGGGATACAACATAGGCTTAAACTACTACATGCAAATAAAGCATTATGACCTCAAAAACTACATCCCAAGGTACTCAAGGAGCTGAACATGGAGATAACAAAACCATTGTTTCTCATTTTTAAGGAATCGGTAATGGCTGGTAGAGTGCCAAGCAACTGGCGAAGGGCAAATGTGGTACCTATATTCAAAAAGCGGGTCAAAATGCCAACCAGGGAACTATAGACCAGTTAGTCTGATATGTATAGTATGTAAACTGTTAGAGGGAATTATTAAGGACTACTAAGTGGAATTCGTCTGGGATCATGGCATAATAACTGATAATCAGCATGGATTAAGGAAGGATCTTTCTTGTCAGACCAACCTGCTGACCTTTTACAAAGAGGTAAGTAGAGATCTGGATGGAGGGAGGCCCGTGGACATAGCATATCTGGATTTCTCTAAAGCGTTTGATACGGTGCCACATAAACGCTTGTTATACAAGCTAAGGGCTATGGGCATAGATGAATTAGTGTGCACGTGGATAGAAAACTGGCTAAAGGAACGCGTGCAAAGAGTATCGCTAAACGGCACCTTTTCAGATTGTGTTGAGGTCATGAGTGGCGTACCCCAGGGTTCAGTGCTGGGTCCCATGCTTTTTAACCTATTTATTAATGATATAGGGGAGGGAGTAAGTAGCCGTGTCTCAGTGTTTGCTGATACGAAAATTGGGAGGGTAATAGACACGGATTTAGACATTGTAACATTACAGGAGGACCTGGATAAACTAGGGGAGTGGGCAACTGTATGGCAGATGAAGTTCAATGTCGATAAATGTAAGGTAATGCACCTTGGAGTTAAAAATAGGCAAATGGACTATACACTTATGGGTGTGCCACTAGGTAAATCAGAAACGGAGAAGGATTTGGGGGTCATCATAGACCGCAGACTAAAGAACAGCTCGCAGTGCCAGGCTGCTGTAAACAAAGCAGAGTCCTGTCTTGCATTAAGAAGGGAATGTCTTGCAGGGACAGGTCTATAATTTTGCCACTTTACAGATCACTGGTTCGGCCACATCTGGAGTATGCGGTCCAGTTTTGGTCACCGATGCTCAGAAAAGATGGCCTTGAGCTGGAAAAAGTCCAGAGGAACTGATCTGAAACAAAAAAAGTCCAGAGGATCTGAACTGTGAAACAAGGTTTGTCAAAATTAAATATGTTCTCGTTGGAGGTTAGGAGATTAAGGGGAGGACATGATTTTTCTGTATAAACTGTTCAATGGTGACAGCAACATTGTTAACAAACTGTTTACGGTTAGCTCCGTAACAAAGACCAGAGGGCACCACCACAAATTGGTGGAAAAAAACTTCTTCACAGTTAGAGCGGTTAAGGTCTGGAACTCGCTGCCGCAGGAAGTGATTTCAGCTAAGAGTGTGGAAGCATTCAAGAAACTCATGGATGAGTTCCTCGGAGACCATAATTGTATATTATGGTCTCCAAAGAACTCGTCCATGAGTTTCTTGAATGCTTCCACACTCTTACAGGTACGCCTGCTCAAACATAAATGCACACACGCAATAGGTTGAACTTGATGGACTTATGTCTTTATTCAACCTCAAATACTATGTAACTATGTAACTGTCACTCCAGACAGGAATATAACGGAGTTTGAAATATGGTAGCATTCTTCAAAGAAGAAAGAAGCCTTAAAGTTCTGATTGAAAGAATTAGATATAGAGCTTCATTTTTACATTTCATATCTAATAAAAGGAAAAAAAGAAAACCGTGACAAAAATATTTACAGAAAATATATTATGAACACAGACAATAAGAGCAACAGTACAATAAATGGCAATAGAAGAAAAAAGTACTTAGTAAGGTTCTCCCAGTCTTCGGTTTCTGGTAGATTCCAAGTCTAATCTGATGTATTAGAGTTACTGGTCCTCAAAAATTACTCTTCACTTAGTTTGACGGAAAATTGAGATCCCCAGCTGCTTTTTGTGGGGCGTCTACAGGGCATCCGTGAGGCAGCCCTGTAGAAGGGGGACGTAGCGTGCTGATGACGTAGGACGCCGAGTTCCAGTGTCTCGCCAGACACAAGCACAGCAGAAGTGGCCTGATCTCTCTTCAGCTCCTTTCATTACCAGGCGGTAAACTATACAGGACTATGTTATAACAGATAAACCTGCATATATGGCAGCCCAAGGTTTCCCCTGGTGGGAGACAGGTGGCAAAAAAGAATACAGAACAGATTCCATATAGCCCAAAAAGCGCTCATTTGTTGCTGCAGGAGGGGGAGGAACAACAGGACATAAGGGAATGTTTGCGATCTCTACCAAATAAGGAAGACATGGAAGGTTATATAACTAGACTGGAAGCAACATATAAAGAACAACTGCAGGCTGTATAGATAGATATTATCAATATTGGATAATGGGTAAATGGAATGGAGGAGAATATGGACTTGTGTCTGTCTAGATCAGATACACACCAGCAAATTATTAATAAACAGTCAAAACAGATTCAGGATAAGACGTTCCGGTTAGATGGCATTGAAAATAGGAGCAGACGAAACAATCTGCGTATACGTGGTATACCCGAGTCCTTGGAAATACAAGACCTTTCCTTAATAGTAAAGTCAATATTAAATGGTATATTAGATCAAACTCCTGAGACTGAACGAATAATCGATAGTGCTCATAGAGTCCCAGGAGCATTCAAAGGAGACTCTACCAGACCAAGGGATGTGATATGCCGACTACATTATTATGCTGAAAGGGAAGCTATTTTAATGGCAAGACATAAGAAATCAATGGCATATGATGAATACACAGTGACTATTTTTCCTGACCTTTCAAAACAAACATTGATGCTTAGAAGGGCGGTGAAGCCAATATTGAAGGTACTACAAGAGAAGAGGATAAGATATAGCTGGGGGTTTCCTTTTCAGCTAATAGTACACAGAGATGGCAGAACAGCTAGATTCAGAACACTGGAGGACTTACCAGGTTTTTTGGACATTTTAGAAATACCCCTAATGCAATTGCCAGAGTGGCCAAATGAATTGAAAGAACTAAATAAACTAAGCAAGGGAGAAGCATCATCAAGGAAAGAATGGACAATTATGAAGTCACGTGGAATACAGAGGAAGTGAATGGGAATAAGGGGAAGGGATATGTTTTGAGAGGGATGTGAGAGAGGGAGAAAATACTCAATCTCTATCTCTCTCCTTTGTTGCCTTTTTATATTCTTTTTTCCCTTCCCATTTTTTTCTTTTTTCTGTTATGTATTTTTTCTGGTGTGGTCCACCCATTTCCCACACTACATTCCCATGTTATATTTCATATATTCATTTTTCTGGATAGAATAGAAGGGAAGGCAGAGTGCGGGTAATGGGAGGATATATATAAATATGTATATGTATGATGTAATATACACTGAGTGGCCAGTTTATTATGACCACCTGATGTTTGTGGGCTAATTAGCTATAATTTCGCACTGAAGTTGCTAGAGGGCCAGACCATTATAAATAGGGAAGCAGGTTGTATACCATGACAGTAGAAGTAATTTTTTTCTGAAGATATGGGTAAACAACGCGATTTAACAGCCTTTGAACGTGGGAAGATTGTTGGTGTGAGCCGTGGAGCGAGTATCAGCAAAACAGGATAATTCGTTAAATGCTCAAGAGGGGCTCATTGTTAAAGTGTTTAAAAACTGGACTGTCAGCCGAAAATCTGGGTCTGAACGTGCGAATTGTGGCAGTCAGCGACTAGTCAATGATAGGGCAGAACAGAGAGAGGCAAGATGGTACAAGACAACAGAAGGGCAACAGTGCAGTGTCAGATTCCTCGCATCACCTTTCAACATCTCGTGGAGTCACGAGGCGGCCCATCAAAGTCATCTCGTGGAGTTATCTCGTGGCCCAACAAAGTACTGGAGTGGTGGTCATAATAATCTGGCCACTCAGTGTGTATGTGTCTATGGATATCTCTATAGATATGTTATATATATATCTATATATATAGATATATAGATCTATCTATCTATCTATATAGTATGGATGGGGAGATTGATAAGTTATGGAGTGCATGAACGGATAGTCTGCAAAATGTACTTTGAGGAGCACACAGCTGAGAAATGAATAGATTAGCTTTGGTTACCTATAATGTCAGGGGATTTAACGTATTAGAAAAACGTTAACAGATCCTATACCATTTCCATGAATTTTTTTTTATATTTTATGCCTACAAGAAACACATTTTAAGAGGGGATCAAATCCAGAAATAAGAAATAAATATTATACACAGTGGATCCATAGTACAAATCCAGATTAAAAAAACAAGGGGGGTTTCTGTGGCAATTCATAAAAATGTGCAAATTAATGTGACAGACACAGTTTTTGATGAAAAGGGGAGATATGTGTTTTTGAAATTTACCTTACATAATCAAATGTTTACTTTGGCAAATATCTATGCCCCAAATAAGGGACAACATAAGTATTGTTTGCAGGTATTGCGTAGATTTGAACAATATGGGGTAGGCACAAGTCTGGTGATGGGAGATATGAATTTAATTAATGATGCAGATTTAGACACTACTGATAAGCCCTCCTTTTCAGGAAATGCCATAAATAGGCTTAGACATAAAATGGAAAATATGAGGTTGGTAGATGGATGGCGTATACTATACCCTACGAAAAGAGATTATACATACTATTCTACGGTCCATAAATCATATAGCCGAATCCACCACATATGGATAGAGGCTTTTAGATTATTATCCAGAGATCGATATAGGCCCGATATTATGGTCAGATCATTCACCAGTGACGTTAACTTTAAAATTAGAAAAGGGGAATAAAGGAATGGGAACATGTAGACTTAATGATAACCTGTTAAAGGATACAGATTGTCAGGTAGAAACAACGTATACAATAAATAATTTTATAAAAGACAACCTTAGTGACCCTACATCAAGCCCTATACAGTGGGAAGCCTTAAAATCTGTGGTAAGAGGTATATTGGTCAAACACGGATCTAGACTGAAGAAAGAGGGCAAGAAAGTTGAAGGGATGGTTTCAGAAGCTATATGATTTGGAGGCAATGAACAAAGCGAATAAGAGGACGGATTATTCTACTTGCTTAAAAGAGACAAGAGATATTCGCAATGTTCATACTCCAATTTCCTCCTATTTTGTCATTGGTGCCGATGTGCACCATGACAACGGGGTCGTGCCCAACCCCATCTAGTAATCTGTCAATTCGTTCCGCAATGTGTCGAACACGAGCCCCCGGCAGGCAGCACACTGTTCGACGATCACGGTTCCGATGACAGATTACCCTGTCAGTCCGCCTGATGATGGAGTCTCCCACCACCAGGATCTGCCTCTCCTGACCCTCCATCCTGCTCCCGTCCTCGCCGCGGCACAGTGGTTGAAAAACGCTGTTCTAGACCAACAAACATTGATAGCTAGAGACAATAGTAAGAAACACTATTATGAGGAAGGTAATAAGTGTGGAAGATTGTTAGCCAGGAATATTCACCCAAGGGCCCCCAATAACTATATAACTCGAATTAAAGATAGAAATGGGACTATGCAATATTCACCATCCTCCATAGTGAAAACCTTTAGAAAGCTCCATGCTTCTTTATACTCAATACGAGGTAGATATGGACACATGCCTCAAGATAAATTTATAGGCAAAATAAGCAACTATGTAAAAGAATCTGGTATGCCTGGGCTTACTTTGGAGGATGGAGAAAAATGTAATCTGATTTTTTCAGAAAAGGAAATAAAAAAGGTAATATCTTCTCTCCAGATTAATAAGGCACCTGGCCCCGATGGATTTACGGCCCGTTTTTATAAGCAATTTGAGGAACAATTAAGACCCTTTTACACGAAATTATGTCATTCTGTCACAGAAATATGCCCTTTTACCCCTCAGACTTCAGAGGCACATATTTCGGTGCTCCCAAAACCAGGAAAGGACTTATTGGAATGTGGCCATTTTCGCCCAATTTCCCTTATTAATATAGACCTTAAATTATATGCAAAAGTTTTGTCATCTAGATTAAAAAAGTTATTACCTAAAATTATACATCCAGATCAAACTGGTTTTGTCCAAGGGCGGGAAGCCAGGCACAGTACTACTAGGGTTATTAACCTGATATCAGTATCTCAGAAAGATCATAAGCCACTATGTCTTCTATCAGTTGATGCCGAGAAGGCATTCGACAGAGTGAACTGGCATTTTCTTAGGGAGTCTCTCCTGCAAGTGGGAATGGGAGAATCATTTGTATCCAAGGTAATGGCACTTCATATACATCCTACGGCACGAGTTAGGGTAAACGGGATACTGTCAGATCCATTCCCAATATTTAATTGCACAATTGAAATTTACCGCTATATGGAATCATCAGACATAGAGGGCGGTCCATTAATTGCCCTACCATCTCTGATCCCCGGACCTATAAAAAAATATAAAAGGAAGATATTCTAAGATTTATGCTATCAGCAGCCAGAGTTGATATATCTCGTAGATGGAAATCCATGGAAACACCTTCTTTGGAGAGCTGGGAAAACATAATGGAGGAGATAAGATATATGGAAGAATTGAGGGCAAGAGATGCGGGTAGGAAGGATAAGTATAATAAGATCTGGGAGTGGGAGACATATAAAAGTTTAGAGGAGTTTGGGAATCTATAAGTATGGGCTAGAGGGGAAATGGAGAGATATTGGAGAGGAATCCCCATAGCTAAATATAAAATAAAAGAATATTGACATATGGGTTTAATTTCTATATGGATTAGAATATAGATGGCTCCTATAAAGGGGATTAAATAGTGGTGAATTTATTGGTTTTAATATGGACATAGCACCTGAGATTGTTTTTTGATGAAATATAAAGGGGGGAGGGGAAGAGAGGGAGTGATAATACACTAGGGGTTAAACACAAATTTAATATAGATTCCCAATATAGGGTATCCTAAAACACAGAGGAGAGAAAGGGATTATACACAGAGTAGGAGTAGAAGGGGAGAGATAAATCAATATGGAAAATCAGGAACACATGAATTAGTTGGGGAGGAGATAGAAGAGGAAATAGGGGTTTAAATACACAATTGTTTGTAGTAAGGAAGTAGTAACACAGTAAACTATATATAAGAATACCCAAGATCACGAACACTAGAAGGAGTAAAGGGATATGTTTTGGTTTTAGAATTGGTTTGAGAGATAAAGTAGAAATGTTGGTCCAAGGACATGATTTGATATAGTGGGGTCGGCACAAGATGATCACAATGAGACACAGGTTTATAAAACAATTCTCCCTCCTAGGAAAGTATATGAAAGAGGGAAAGAAGAAAGGTGTGGATAAAAAAAAAAAAAAAATAGAGCCCAGGGATGTGAGAGAATAGGGCTTAAGCACTTTATGTTATTTCATCAGGCCCTCCCCATGTCAGTTTTCTAAATGCAGTTATATTTTTATTTTACCACATGCTAGAGCCTGACAACCCATATATTATGCAAAATAAAATTTCTATTTGATAGAGACTACATTTTATATACATCAGAGGTCTGGATAACACAGGAGATGGAATAAGTCTATTCTGCCTCCTGTACACGATAGCATAGTCATGTTTAATATCAAATTAAGCATGATGTACTTATACATTTGGATAGATATTCATTATAAATGTAATTGTATCATAGCAAGGATTATGATTTATGTGCAGAGTTTGGTTTGGCAGTGAGAAGTACTGAGAAAAGAATATGGATCCCCATGAACTATTTATGACGCATAAATATGGCTGGTTAAAACTGGCCATATACACTGTTAGATTTTTGGGAGATTTACAGGAAACCGCTGACATTCTTATAGTGGGTGGCCCTGCTGGTTCAACAAACGTAAATCACTCAATTGTTAGACTTTTGGATGATTTTTTTTTTTAGTTCATATGCTGAATTAAAAAATAAAAATCTATCACTGTATGGCCAGTTTAAGGCACTTCATAGCCTCAAAATGTTACGACATGCTTAAAGTCTCCGTTTATCAGTGCTCCGGCCTGCCAAATCCTACTAATGGATGTAACAACATTTATAAAATGCCAGACCAAAGAATGTTTAAGGATTCTTGGATAGGCTTACAGATCTTAAAGGATATTTAAACCCTCCCGTTTTTTTTGCATATATCTACAAACAGCCGTTTAGACTCACCTGTGTTCCGTGCACGGTCCCGTGCCGAAAATTAGAAATTTCTCAGGCGGCCGCAAAGGACCTTGGGGCGCGCGCATGCACAGTTCTCATTTTTGGACGGAACGCGACAAGGGACGCAAGGTAAGTCTATGGACGCGTGCACCCGCATGCAGGCACCGCTGGATCGGAGGGACAGAGCAGTCAGCGCTGGATCGGAGAGCCGCCGCACTGCTGGAGATAAGGCTGAAAACATCAGGTAAGAAGAGGAAGATCGGAAAAAGAGACATCATTTAAGGGAAGTGCTAACATTAACATTGGGGGGAGGGAAAAAATGTTTTTGCCTCTGTCACTTTAAGTTAATAAAAAATGAATTTATGATGGCCTCTGGGCGGACTGTTTATTCTGGGAATTAAATTAAATTTTGGATACGACGCCCAATTCCCCAGACCTCATCATCACACACAAGATGGATCAGCAACATCGACTGAATTCCTTTGTAGGCCGAACTGTGTGAAAGTAGTAAAGGAACACTTTTCTAGTGTGAAACTATGCAGGTGCAGGATTGATATAGCTAGACACAGATTTGGCATATCTGTGTCTGCAGGGTTTGCTGTCAGATCCAAGATGGCAGCAACAAGCAGAGGATGAGCGGTGTAATATTAACAAGAAACATAAAACATTAACATACCTCCTGCCCTAAACAGCAGCCATATTCTTCAGACACTCTTTTGGCAACAGACATGGCAGCCACTCTTCTGGGCTGGGTACAGCCGATCTTACCCCTTGTTGTGTAGCCAGCTTCTGCGAGATATTGTGTGATCTGAGTGGTTTTTCCAGAGCCAGTTTCTCCAATAACAATAAGTATTTGGTTTTCATGAACAGCCTTATGGTAAGAGATAAAATTTATATTAAAAAAGATATATAATAAAGCGAACACTTTCTCTGAGGACAGCCCAAATCACTCAAATTAAAACTACAACTAAAATAACAACATTGAGGTGAAACGTCATACAAAGAGGAAAAAACGTGCATATTCAAGCTTGTATTTGTATTAAGCCAACTACAGTCTGTGAGGTTAAAAGGGATTTGGATCCGGGCTGAAAAGGCCATAGTCTATATGCTGTGCTCTGTCTCGCATGTATATTGAAAGCACCACATAAAACACAAAAGGGACCCAGGTATTAAACAAAAATTTAAAAGAACAGCACATTCATAAAGCACAAATGTATGCTTTATAAGTGTGCATTACGCTCCGCTTGCTGTGAAGTGTTGAAACCATTTAAACTAAGTGCGCGGTCTAGGAAGAAGAAACCTGAAAGCCAGCCCAGGATAACCTCTGTTACTTCCAGCATGTCTCAATTTTGTAGCAAAGCAGTACTAAGTGCATTAGTGGTGTCACTAGCCTATTTACCGCTTAAGGTGGTGGGAGGTACATGCAATCAGAGCAGCGGGAGATGGTAGAGGAGCCAGAGCCGCCAGACAGAAAAGAGTGAAGCACGTGAGACATTGCATGCAAAGCTGTGCAGAGCGAATCAAAACTGTCAGGCATGGAGTTTCGCATCCAGTGTGTGAGCGGAGTGCAGCCAAATGAATGACTGCATCTTCAGCCCATCGGCTCGCACGCAGGTTTATACGTGCGAAACGATTAGCTGCAGATGCAATTTTTTCATCTCGGCACGCTCAGCTATGCGAGCTCTCGCAAGCTGACGTGCCAGAGAAAAAAATTACATGACACTGCACGTGAAGGCAGCACACCACTGCTTTGCGTGCAGTGTGTCACAGCCTTAATGCCTTTTCTAGCCAGAACGTTCCAGGCTGCCAAGAGCCGGGGCAGGGAGATGTGAAACGGCCATACACATGCTCCTGGCAACCAGTAACGTCACTGGTTACTAGGAGCTGGGCGGGACGCTGGCCAGTGCGTCCCAGGTTGCTAAGAGCTAGGGAGGGAGAGGTGTATGGCCCTTATACATCTCCCTGCTTGGCTCTTAGCAACCTGGGACTTCCTGGCCGGAAAGGGGGCAGCAGGCACACTTCAAACATTGTGAAGCCATACCGCTCTTCATGCCGCCTCCCCACGTGACCCAAAGAGATGCCGCCTGAGGCAACAGCCTCATTAAAAAGGGATGGCCCTGAAGAGCATGATCATAAACACAGAGATGGGACCTGTGTCCCTCAGTGGACTTCAAGAAAAGGATTTTATAGTGTTTGATTGAGGAACAGTTTTCTTTTTTTTTCTTCAGGACATACAAAAATTGTCCAAAAAGCTCAGTCTCAAGGGTCAAATTCCAGGCTAGACTCGGTCAAAATACTGCTGAGAATAGGCCTATCTGGATAGCTTCTAAAAAGAGACCGGGTCACGCAGTGAAACTGGAGTTTTGCTTGAGGCTTACAAAGAAAAATATCTAGAGAGTAAAAAAGAAAAAGCAAAAAAAACAACAACAACACATGAGTTAAGTTCCTGGCAACTCTGTTTCCAGGAATCTTCCAGGACAGCCAATGAGAGAGAGAGAGGGCTCCGCCCGCCTGAGACAAGAAACACATCATCCAAATTAGATAAGACACTCCTACAAACCCACCTACAAACCCACCTAAGTAAAATTTAAAGACCAAAGGCCGTCACGAGTAGCCACTCAACATTTCTTTGTTTTAAAACGCATATCGCCTGACCCTTTGGGGTCTAGCACCTCCTTAAATTTTAAACATCGGGAGCGAACTTGCAGGCCTGGAAGATTCCTGATAAAACAGAGTTACCAGGTACCCAACTCATGTTTTCCCCAGCCATCTTCCAGGACAGCCAATGAGAGGATTAGCGAGAACCATGCTTACTCACTTAGGGTCTGATCTGATGTTGCCCCTGCTCTTACCACCCAAGAGGTAGCCCAAGCTCTGGTGGAATGTGCCATGCAATGTTCAGGTAGCCCTTTTCCCTGAGATTAGTAAATTTTGGAAATGGCAACCTTAATCCATCTAGCTATAGTGCTTTTGGAAGCTCTACTGCCTCTCTTTGGTCCTTGGAACAAGACTAAAAGGTTACTTGACTTTCTTCAATAACTAGTCTCGGACAGATACTCCAGCATTCATCGGCTCACATCTATGCCCTGCCATCCCCTTTTCGTGTAATTCTTAGGATTAGTGGAAAAAGAAGGGATGACGATCTCTTGCATCCTATGAAACGGAGAGGCCACCTTTGGTAAGAAGGCTGGATCACGTCGCAATCCTGTCCGTCAAGATTGTGCAATAGGGCTACCGCATAGAAAAAGCGTGAACCTCACTTACTCTCCTGGCAGACACTAAGGCCACCAGAAGTGCTACTTTCAAAGTGAGTGCCCTGATGGAACAGTCCGTAATTGGCTCGAAAGGTGGTCCGAGGAACCCCTGAAGTACTACGGACAGGTCCCATGCAGGAAAACATTTAACCTTTGGTGGCCTCAATCTCCCAGCCGCCCTTAGGAATCTTCTCACGAGGGGCACCTCTGCAAGCCTGACATCTAAAAAAATTGGATAGTGCTGACACCTGTACCTTCAGGCTGCTGCAAGCAAGGTTCCTATCTAACCCTTCTTGTAAGAATTCTAAAACATGTGCCACCGTCCCAGTAGTGGCGACTCCCCTTTCACTCCGCCAAGTGGAAAAAAACTTCCATAACTACTGGTAAATAGCGGACATGGAGGCTTTCCTGCTGCTAAGGAGAGTGGACACTACATTCTCAGAGAGACCCTTACCCACTAAGAAAAGTCCCTCTCAATAACCAGGCTGTTAGACGCAGTGCTTGTACCTGCGGGTGATACACCACACCCTGCGTCAAAAGATCCTCCTTCAATGGTAGAGGCAAAGGGCTCAGATCCAGCAGTGCCGTGAACCAAGGTCTCTTCTGCCAGAATGGGGCGATCAACACTTATGCAGTCTCTCCCATCTCTAGCTTCTGAAAAATCTTTGGAATCAAGTGCAGGGGGGAATGCATATACCAACCGTAATTTCCAAGAGTGGGCAAAAGCGTCCACCCCCACAGCTCCGTCGTTCCGTGTGAGGGAGAAGAACTGGCCCACCTTTTTGTTTGCTGCTGAAGCAGAAAGGTCCACTTCCGGTACCCCCCCGACTATCCACTGTAAGGTTTGTGAGTTTAGTGACCATTCCGTACTCCTCACATCCCACCTGCTGAGGGAATCCGCTAGACCATTCAAAGGACAGGAGCTTTGTCTCTGCCCAGGAGAGGATTGTATCCGCTAAAGACATCACAGTTTGTAATCTTGTGCCCCCTTGCCGGTTTATGTACGCCACTGTTATGGTGTTGTCTGACAGGATCAAAATGTGAGTCCCTGCTAACCAATGTTGAAAATGAAAGAGGGCAAGACCGACGGCCTTCATTTCCCTGTTTGAAGACCTGTGCAACCACACATGATCCCACGACCCTTGGCACATGAGATCCTGGAGGTAGGCTCCCCACCCCCACGCGCTAGCGTCCGTGGTGACCCTGAGAGGTTCCCGCTGACTCCACCAAGGTCATGACTGTCACTGTTCACCAAAGCAAGGATTGTCTGACGGGGTCCGTTAGTACCAATCCCCTGTTCAGACCAAATATGCATCCCTGAGATCTATCATTGCCAAAAATGCTCCCTGTGGTAGCATATGCGACAGTGCCGTCCGACCGTTTTTCTACTACGGGCGGACGGCAACTGGTTAAAGAGAAGATCGACTCCATACGGAACCTTTGGTAACGTACCACCTTGTTTAAAGGTTTCAGGTTTAAAATCAACCTGCCTTTTCCAGAGTGTGTCATCCGTGAAAACAGACGAGAATAAAACCCCCTCCCTTCTTCCTGCTTTGGCACCTGTACAATCACCCCTTGGTCCAGCAGGTCTTGAAGGGACACTGTCATAAGCCTCGCCTTTTGTGGATCCTTGGCGAGTGATGTGAATGTCTGGAGAGGGGGGGGGTCGACCCGTCAATTCTATCCTGTACCCCGACAACAAGTTCATCCCAGGATGAACTTGTTGTCCGACAGTGCTGCCCAACGTGGGAGGAAGTCCCCCAGCCTTCCGCCCACCTTGGTCATGGCGTCGCTGTGGTTTGGGCCCAGGTTGAGGAGGGTTAAAAAGGAAGCCACTCTCACCCTTCCCTCTTTTGAAAGCCCAGCTTTTGGGCTGGTCCTGCCTCTTACCTTTCCTAAAGTTTTATCCCCTTTGCCCCCGAAAAAAACTTTGCTGTGGTTTCCTGGGCGGGGGAAAACCCTTTTTTCTGTCTGCAGACCTGTCTAACACAGTCTCCAATTCTTGCCCAAAAAGCAGATCCCCTTTAAAGGGCAATCCGCAAAGCTTCGCCTTGGAGGCTGCGTCACCAGTCCACATTTTCAGCCATAACACCCTTCTGGATGAGTTAATCAAGGCCGTAGTTCTTGCTGAGTATATCACAGCCTCTGCAGAAGCGTCAGCTATGTATGACACGGCCTTGATCAGGACAGGGAGGGAATCCAAGATTTGTTCCCTCTCAGTACCTCCTTCCATGTGTGACCGCAGCTGCACAAGACAGATGTCCAAGGTCCTGGCTACACACACGTGATGACGAGGCCAGGCTTGAACCCAGCGCTGGCCGCCTCCCAACCGTTCCTAAGAAAAAATTCCGCATTTTTGTCCATGGGGTCTTTCAGCACTCCCATATCCTCAAAAAGACAAATCCGACCTTCGATAGCGACGTGTCCAATTTCGGACATTTTTCCCAAATTGCTGCGTCCTCCTCAGCAAAGGGAAATCTGCGTTTAAGACTAGAGGAAAGGAATATCCTCTTTTGTGGGTGTTCCCATTCAGATTTGATCATGTCCTGCAGGGATTTGTGTACCGGAAAGGTGTGGCCCTTTTTGGTCTGAAGCCCCTTGTACATTTTATCATGTACCGAGAGCTCAGTCATTTCTTCCTTCAACCCTAAAAAGGTATCCCAAATGGCCTTTAGCAACTCGCCGGTCTCAAAGGAAGGAAACAGGTATTTGGCCCTTTTTGGTTCCTGAAAATCTACCTCTGAGTCTCTCTGTCATCTGGCCTCTGTGGGGAATCGGAACAATCACTGGGTGCCTCTCCACTGGCTACACTCTCAGTGTAGACACTCGAGCAACCCTCACCTGAGGAATCCGGATTGCTTTGCCCCCCTAAAATAGGCTCTGTGCTCTGAATGACAGACCGGAAAGACTGAAACGTAGAGAACATTTCCTCCCTCATGGTATCCATAAGGCCCTTAAACATCCCAGCTGACTCTTTGGATATCAGCTTGCAAGGGAGGTTGCAAGAGGTGCATCTTCTACCCTTTGGGCGAGAAGTAGTAGCTAGAGCAAGGGGCTTATCAACAGGGGCTTTGACCTGTGGAGGATAAGAAATAAAGGTCGTCTGAGTCCTCGTGCCCTTGTCCACATGCCACATCTCGTGCATCCCCCAAAACACCTGGATATAGTGCAGAGAGCTACCCGCTACCCGAGAGAATTTCCCCAATAAAAACTTGCCTACATTTGCGCAATTTTCCCAGATCCGGAGAGGCAGCCTGTGGCCTAGCGTCTGAAGGCATGGTGATCCGTCCGCTGACCTCGCACCTGGCACACTCCTGGCATCCCACCTGGCTGTATGTGGACCCAGTCAGGTATAACGATGTGTTCCCAACGCCCTGTAGCGTGGCCGAGTGTTTTTAGCTGCTGCCAACACCGCCATGACCCCTCCATCTGCCCTTTAAATCACTGAGCATGTATACCAGCTTGGAACGCACGCCGAGTTCCTCGATCCGAAAACCGGAAGTGATGTGCCGGAAGTGACGTACCGGAAGTGCACCTGTGACATCACTTCCGCCTGGACTCCGCCACCATTGCTCCCAGATGACCAGCACCTGGCCGAATCAATGTCTCCTTATTCCCCAGCTGGCCTCATGCGAGCCTCCAGGCACGGTAAGCAACCTTTCAGGGGGACCAAATCCCACCCACAACCGCAATGTGCGGAAGTCAGAGAGACCCGCCCCCCCACAACAGCCATGGGGGGCCCAGGTCAATCAGGATCCCCAGGCCTCCAGCGAGGGAAAGGGTAATAAGGCACATAGGGACACCGGGAACCAGTGCAATGGGAGCAGATTGGGAGGGGGGGGGGGCACCCCTTGCGTGGAGCAGGACAATAACACGTTATTGTGAGATACACGCAGGGGGATCTCCATCTGGAGTCACTCACGCCTCGGAGGATGGTTGCCAACCCTTCAATTGTGGAAGGAAACCTTGGCCGATCCGGAAGCCCAGCAATGCCAATCTCCAGGATCTACTGTCCCTGGTTCCGAGACCAAGTTTCTCCTGTTCGGCCGAAGAAAACACAAAAAAAAAAAAAAAAACTCAGGGGGGTTTGTAGGAGTGTCTTTTTATCTAATGTGGATGATGTGTTTCCGGTTTTAGGTGGGCGGAGCCCTCTCTCTCATTGGCTGTCCTGGAAGATGACTGGGGAAAACTTGATCGAGATATTAGGGTTTTCTACAACAGAGCTAAGGAAAAGGCATCAAAACTCCTATGACGCTAGGAACTACTGGCATGATGGTTGGAGGCGTTATATGGGGCTGTCTTTTTTTGTTTTGCCAGTAACCCAAAACTCCTCTAGGCGACTGTATAACCCGCATATCGGACTATTCTAAAATCCTACATCACTCGATGGATGATAAAGAAAATAAATTAACAGCACAGCTTTAGTAAATATGTCCATCCTCCTGGGACACTAGCAAACAAACAATGCACATTTCCCTGTGATTTGTCCCTTTAAATATTCTACAAGTACAGAAAAA